>NW_010169901.1:170679-230502 GCF_000695765.1 Mesitornis unicolor
GATGGAGGAAAAAAAAAAAAAAGCCACGGTGGATCCCGTCCCTAACGTAGAAATTTTCTTTTTCGTTCTGCAAACAAGGCTAAAGATCGGAGGAGAATGAATACGAAAGTAATTCGGGATTGTGGTCGTGCCATTAAAAGTGTTCGGCTTCAGAACGAAATTATTCAAGAAATCCAAGCATTTCTTCTTACTGTATCGACAGTATTTGAAAGTTATGTGTGCTTTGAGTATTCTGGTTCAAGTGACAACAGCCTCTGCATGTCAATGTTTTCTGCAGCTTATGGAGCGAAAGCTAGTTTTGCCACTGGAAAGGAGGAAGCTTTTGCTAGCAGTCTGTAGAAGGATTAAATGTTGAACGTGGGGAAGAGGCAAAAAGTGAATACACGCCCAAAGGTTATCCTTGCATCATGAATGGGCTTAAAGTTCTCTGTAACCCAGGGCCCACCTGAACAGTAGGACTAAAAGTATAATGGGAAATATTTCAATTAGAAACCCCTTAACAAGCATTTAATCCTTCTTTCAGGCATTAAGGGAAATATAATAAAATTGTTACTGTACAAATCTGCTGGAAGCAGATTTTAACCCATTTTTAAACGCTTCTCTCTGATGCATTATAATATGGCTGCTTGCAAGACAAGGCAGTGAAGAATTTTTTTCTGTGTTCTCTGTTTTTTCTTTTCAAAAGTTAAGGACTATACTCTAAGAAAAGTCTGTTCAGTCAGCTGATACACTGTTTGAATGTATGTATGT
The DNA here is from genome assembly GCF_000695765.1 of Mesitornis unicolor. Taxonomy (NCBI): domain Eukaryota; kingdom Metazoa; phylum Chordata; class Aves; order Mesitornithiformes; family Mesitornithidae; genus Mesitornis; species Mesitornis unicolor. Next base: position 171,430 of record NW_010169901.1, read on the forward strand.
GTCTTGCTTGCTTATCTGATCTTTTCTGCCCCCTACTTGAAACTGTGGTTTGTTTATCTGGGGGGAAGGAGGGGTTGTGGATTTGAGGGGGTATGTTGTATTTTGTGTTGGCTTTGTTCGGGGTTTTTTGTTGCTGGTTGTTTTTTTAATAACAGTGAAAGTTTTACTGACAGCGATTATGACTACTAAGCAATTCAGTTTATTGGAAGACGAATTCTACTGGATCATACTGGACTTTTCCTAGTCCCTGAGACCCTAACTTGTGAGGTTTTTTAGCAACAATCACAAGTCAGGCTCTTGGGACCTAGGCGGAGGGGAACCAGCAGCTTTGGACTGTGATTGTTTCTCTGCAGAATTTAGAAAACCTCCTTTAGTTTCTGGAAGGGGAAAAAAAGGAAAAGATGCTAAACAGCTGAACTGTTTCTAAAAGAAAAAAAAACCTGCACTGTTAGCCATTTTGCAACATTAGGATGTTACATATTTGTATGTATGGAAAACTGGACTAGATGCCCTGTAACATTTAGAATTGCCACTTTGCACCTCAAAAAAAACTCAAAACAGATACTAAAATATACAAAAAGCTTTCAACCATAATATTATTATTGTGGACAATTCTGATAGATAATTACCACAAAGTATGTTTTCAGCTGTATTTTTACAGCAGTAATTAAATTTTAAAACATAAAGCATAAACATTCATGTTTGAGGCCTAGAAAGCATTCATACTTTTGTTTGAATAATTATTTCAGTCTATAGGAAAACTGTTGCTTAGCTTTTCCTGTAACATGGGACAAAGCTTATTTTGTAGTTAGATGCCATCACTTTTCTTTGTCTAAGTGAGAACACAATATGGCATTTAAAATATTCTGTCATTGAATTTACATTTTTATCTGATAGAAAATGTTGGTATAAAAATCATACTACAGCATCAAAATCACTTTGCACACAGAATGACATTTCTGGTACCTACTCAATTTAAACTGAGCCTGCAATATGCTAAGCACTAGACTCAACTTTTAGCCTCTCCATCTCTTTTTGTGTTTTTCCCCCTCTGACAAAAACAGAGTGAGCTTTAGGTTGTCCCTCATGTGTTCAGTACTTCCCTGACTTTGCATAAGAAGATGCACAAGCACACAAGTAATTCTGCCCTGTTCATTAGTCTTGAACTGCTGATCTATGACATATAATTTGATTTGTATTTCTTAATATTTTATAAGTAGGTTAGTTCTGAGTAATTTTTCTGTTTCCTGTGTCTAACCCAAGATGCTGCAGGACCTTGTTGATACATCAGACTTCACTGAGACAAAGGCTTCACACAGATCAGACATCTAAACTATTTGTTCATTTCAGAAGTGGTATTTTGGCTGCAGTATATTTTTTCCACTTGTGTGGGAGGAATTGTATTTTATTGTAAGCATCAACACTATTGTTAAAATAAATTATTCTTATCTGTTATTATAATACTTTTTCTTGTTGTCTTGTTTTCTTAAGAGAGAAACTATGCACTGTACATAGTTTTCAAGTTGCTTAAGCTATAACTAGCCTTTAAATAATCATAAAAATATTTCCTTAGCAATTACAATGATGATACAGTTCCTGTAAATATGCAATACTTTTTTTCATAAACTGTCAATCCCACATGCTATAAGAATACTCAAAAGAGCTACTTGCAAACATTCAGTCATAGAGGTAACTTTTTAGCACAGATGTGTTATTCAACATTGATTTATATTTAGACAATATTGGAAAAGTAGATCTGAATCTGTATATGAAAGGCAAACGTACCCAGCTAGGTGCTACACTCATAAAGCACTTCGGTAGCAACTAACGTGTATTATGTACAATAGTTTTCAGTGAAGAAAATGGTATATTTAACATATCTGATGAGCAGCTATTTTGTTCATTCAAGCTATATGATGAGATAAAACTATATTGTGTGTAGGTATATACATGTTGATACACAATTTAAATTATGCATAGTATTTATCAAAGTAACAACCCTAATTGATTTAATCAGATATGCGATGCACATGTCTGTATGCATTAAAGATTTTCATTGCATTTATTTCTGAATCAGCAAAATTTACTTGTATGTGGATGGTTCAAACTCAGCACTCTGAATTCATTTCATTTAGTACTGTACATACAATGAAGGTGAAACAGTAGTGGGAAACATCTGTCTCTCTCAGTCTGAAGATTTCAAGTACACTCTGCTCCGCAGTGAGAGTGACAAGAAAATGAATCATTAGAAATCCCTACCTGGCTTATTTGGTGCTACACCAAACGCCGTAAATATGCAGTACTGCCTCTGCATTACTGCTTGAATTGGGATAACTCCAGTGGCTCTTCTCTGCCCATCGTACTCACTGCTGCCCCTTGCCATAGAGATGAAGTTTGTACATTGCCTTCCTTTTCCCCTCCTCCCTCTTCTTCCCCAGTTCCAACACAGCAAACCCAACCTCTGGTGCACTTTGAGCTCCTTGTGGTGGGGCAGAGGTGGATGGAGGGCAGGGAGAAGGCTGCTCTTCCCACCAAGATGTTTCCCTGTCCTGAGACTGCGTAACAGTGCCTATAGACACCATGCAGAAAGCAGTCTTATTTACACATTGACAGTGTATGAAAGCTGTCTCCATTAGCACAAATAAATAGAAAGCATCATCTTCAGTATGCTATGCTTAGATATATGTACATATTTTCAATATATTCTCATTGATGTTGTTTCAGTCCAAAATGCTTCTAAATCTTGTTTAGTATGTGTTTTTGGAGTAATCAGCTTGTGCTACAACAAAAACAAAAAAAAAAATCAAAACACAAGCTCTTGCAAAGGGAGAGGAAGAGAGAGAGAGAGTGAAAATGATGTGTGGTGCATACAAAAAAGGAATGATATTAACAATTCGATGAATTCCTAGTTGGTAGACCAGACTGAGCCAGACGCATATATTAACGGCTGTCTGCTGCTGATGTGAGCCTGCTCAATGCGGTGGAAATGAAGGATCACCTAGTCCCTGACACCAGCTTATTTGTATGTTTTAATTTTAAAAAGGAAAATCACTGTTTTACATAAACATCTTAACCCCTGCATGATTTTCTTTCTTTTTTCCTCCCTCATATTGTTTGCTAATTTACTGTCAACTTAAAGTGCTGTTTAGCTACAGCCAAACAAAACATCAGTCAAAAAAGCAGAGGGAAGTATTAGCTTCTCTTTTGTCTGTTATGTACAATTGGGTTATTATTATGATAATAGTCTGTTTTAATTTTTAGTCTTCATGGGAGATGCAACAATTTTTCCAGAGCTTCATTTCTGAAGCATTTGAAGTTTCAACAAGGTATCATTTCATTTTAACCTCCCCCTCCCCCCAAAAAAAGAAAAGCTTACAGCTCAAACTGGGGTGATTTGATCAATTCATTTCATTAACCTGAAGGTATTTAGCACCTTAATATAATAATGCGTATATGGGACAAGATTTCTTTTCAAACCCTATAAACACTAGGATCCATTAATACAATGCTGAAGACTGTTACATGAGTCAGGGGAATTCCAATCCAAGTTAATTACTGTTGGAATTAGAGGAAAGAATATTTTACTTGAAGTTGTAGAACAAGAATCTACAATTATCACAGTTCAGGGCATTGCTTTATTCATTTGATGAAAAATGTCAATGAAGTTTAACAGAAGATGTTATGCATTTCCATGGGTAATGAAAATCGGCACATTCACGATTAGCTAGCACAACATATTCAGTGTGTTAATATGCAGTGCAGCAAAAATTTCTGTAGGCGGTAAATGTAGCCATCATTTTGATTTGCCCATATGATGATTATGCTCAATTCCTGACTGGGTACTTAATTTCACACTGAAAAGCAGTCTTCTCCTCTTAGGAACTGGCTGTAGCCTACAAGGAAAAAAAGAAAAAAAAGAAAAAAGGAAAAAGAGCGACTGCTGCCTGAGGTCTGTAACTGCCTAGGTAGTCAGATAAACGTAATAGAAAAACAACAAACCTGGGATCCTACGAAAATGCCAGCTGAAACTGTATTGCTCAATTAAAAAGTAGATTGATTTTGTTATGTTCATTTAAAGCATTTTTGTCCAAACAATGTATCTGAGACGTCCATCACCTTGTTAAATTTTTTCATTGTTTGATGATTACAATAGGCATCTTCAGGGTTTGTTGGATGCTGTGTCATTCCATTCCCTGACAACACTAATTCTTACCTGGTGAGTGATATTCTGACCAGATTCTAGCTGTATTAATTTGTGTGCAAAGCTATGTTTTACTTGCAGTGCCTGAGTAGCAACAAGTGGATGGACTATGGAAGCCTTAGAAAGTGAATATAAGACTATTAAGATCAACACTGATAAAATTATTTCATCTTTATAAACATATTTAACCTATTAAGTAGGATTTACAATTAATCACAGAATCATCCAGTTGATTACCATCTAAAATTTATCTGGTAGGCTTTCAGGATTGTGATCTTTACTCCTGATCCTGCTTATTTAGAAGTTAAGGATTAGTCGTAATTGTACCATAAACTAGATATGGTAATGATAGTCTGAACAATATGAGCACTCTATACGGAAGAACGCTGATAATATTCTGGGCTTTTCTTCTACTTGTGAGCTGTTAGAACAGGGCTGTGATTCTCTACAAGGAGCATATTCATTTATTTCAGTGGCCAAACAAATCAACAAGGTTGTGCTGAATAGTTTACAGCTGGTAATTTTGGTTTTGGTTTTGGGTGGTTTTCTTCCACCCCCACCCCCCCGCCCCCAACTTCTTTTCTCGGATGTGTGCATGTCATGCATGGGAAGGTATGAAGGAAAAACAGCTATTCAGCAGAGACACATCCCACCCCTTTAATTAAGCTTTTCCTGAACTATGTAAAAACACTGGCAATGTGTAAATCTCATTTGTGTTGTTTTTTTTTTAATTATTATTATTTTAACAGATTCCTAAGTATTATATTAAGATACGTCAGTGATGAAATACGTATGAAAATAGTTGCACTAGTAAGTCACTGGTTACTGAAAGGGTTGGATGGCATCGGCACAGAGCCAACTGGAAGATTTTTTTTGCATTTAATTCCTTTCACCTAGTAGGCTCCTTAAGCATTAGGCAGAACCCAGTATGTGGCTAAAGTTATTGCTCTAGTGTTCAACACACAAAAAGCACAGTCTTAGCATTTGTAAATTTTCTTCAGGGAGGTTTTTAATCTAGACAGCATTTGCGTTTGGGGATTACACCACAGTCTGTTCCCCACCACCTCCCCCTCTAACATGCAGCTCTTTCAACTTCTTCAAAGAAATGGGGAAAAGTAGGTTCTTTTATTAATAGCAGAAAACAAACCGACTGCTGGACTTCCGTGGCAGAGCTCACATAATGCGGCAGGGTGGGAACTGTAACAAAGAATGCTTGAATGCACTAAACGTATAGTGAAACCCCATTTACATTCACTGATGGGGCTTAAAGTACAATAAGTGAGAAGTTTAAAGTAGAAATAAGCAGGGCCATGAAAAGACTTCAGTGAAGGTAGATGCTTCTTGAAAAGTTTAGCACAGGATTTAATTTCAAACTCAAGTCTTTCCTAGCAGAATGCATTTCTTCATAATACATCCCTTTACTCAAAGCATCTTCATCAGATGAAGGTAAATGAGATGAAGAGAGTATCTTCAATGCATAACGAAGTAGATTCTGTTTATCGAATTTACATACTGATTTTCATACAAGTGAGACAGTTAGCAGTGGAAAAGTCTTCATGGTTCACTGTCTGTTCCTCTGCACTCTCCTATGCAAACTGCCTTTGATGTGAAACAAACAACTTTGTGTCTAGAAATAAATTTGATTGTGGGATCCCCCACAATTTCTAGTTCTCTCTACTTCTAAAATTTATATGTACATGTTGGTATAGGTATGCCAGAGAATAGGATGAGTTAGGTTTTATCCTGCTAAAGGTTATTCTGTGAAATAGAATCACAATATTACTAGCGAGGAGCTGTCTCCTCTTACCTTCTCTTCTCTTCCACCATGGTAACCATTTCTTTGTCCCTTTCACAGACCCACTGTAAGGCCCTACAAGATGCCAGCTTCATTCTCCTAAGAGTCTGAATTAGCCTTTTTCCCACTTTTTGCATTTATCTCCATGGGGGTTCTTCATCCTAAACATGAAGAACATACAAATGCGCCCTACTTGTAGCATTTTGCAGAATCTGCATCTCCTCCCTTGGCCCTGTTTAGAAGCAAGCAGTTGTCAGAGGTTATATATTAGGCTGCAGTCCTCCAGATAAAGCTCTTCTTCTTGCTCACTTTATTCCAAAAAAATGGCATGTTAGCTTTGATCACCACATGGTGAGAACAGAGGATAATTTGTGGAACTTAAAATATAATAACTGTGATTTGGGGCAGAGGGGCTCGCTCTACTGCTCTCTTCACCAAAGGTAGTTTCTGCTAGTGCTGTGCATGAAATATTTACTACCAGCATTTAGTTGTATTCACATTTCTAGAAGTTTAGATGGTCAGTTCTTATCCTCAAGGAGCCTAGATCTGCTTCAGGTGCGCAGCAGGCAGGCAGTTCTGCTCCATAGGCCCCTGCAGCAGGCTCTCAGGGAATGCTGTCCTGCAGGCAGCCAGTGCGAGCCTAATCTGGGCACAGCACTGGCCACACACAGCACCTCACCCTCTGTATCCACGCAGGGCCCCAGTGGCATGGGCATCAGCTTTTAGCACGCCTGGTTTGTGAAATGGCCGGTGCAGCCATTTTGTGGTGGGATTTACAGCTTTTCACTGCAAGTCTCTCTGTTGGGAAGATTTCTGACAAGACTGAGGATACACAGTGCTTGCAGCTCCTGCTAATATATTTTACTCTTAGATTTTAAATAAACCTAGAAGAATGTGCTTTTCTGGTGTTTATTATGTCAGCATATTTTTTTATATTAATTTTCAAACTTATGTCTTTTTCTGAAATAGATGAGTGTGGTCAAAATATTGATGTTTTAGGAGTCATTAGGGCAGCTAGTTCTAAAACAATGACTGGATGTTTAAAGGCAAAACAGGTTACCAGTATGATGTTGGAAACCTCTCCCGCCTGACTCAGAGGGCTAGACTTCTTGTGGGTGTTGCTGGTATCAGCATATTGAACTTTGGTAGCCTTCTATGAGTTAATAAATTCCAAAGTCTGCAGTTTGGCTTTCTGAAATTTGGTAATCATTCCTTAAATGCTAGTGGGAAATCAAAATTACTACATGTAATAACTAACACTTTTAAAACCCTTCAGATGTTTCCCAACTGCTGCCTACTTGATCTTCTTCTCTGTATCCATGGCTAAAGATTTAGGGCCACTTCCTGGCAGCCAGCATGAACCCAGACAGTTCCCTTGAGCTCCCTTTGAGTGAGTCAACCTTAACTTTCCTTCCCTGACACTTGCCCTGTGTTGTGCAGGCAGACCATGAGTTATTTCACGTGGGGACTACCAGTCACTAGCTGGGAACACAATAACTTGCACGGTGGGACCTTGACTTTGGTTAGAGCTCTGAGGCCACAGTATAATGCAAATAACAGCAAAGCATTCAGTGGTCAGTATGAGGTCATGGTTCACTGTGGTGGTGTGAGGGGACATTTTATACATTTCTTTTTCAGCCCATTGTGCTGTGTGTTCTTTGGGTATTCACAGTAACTTAATGCTGTGGCTGGGAAGAGAGGAGCACATCTGAACCAGCTGTGAGATTTTGCGTCCCAGTGTTCATCTAGTCTCCATCAAGACTCTTCAACTTTGTTTTGGCATCCATATTTACTTTTTTCAATGTAACATTCTTAATGATCTTCTGCACTAGCTAGTAAGAAAAAAAAAACCCCAAACATGTTAAGGAGTAACTCCAAAGAGAGTCCCTGGGGTCAGCATTTTTCAGTAAAAGAGTTGTATGCGTGTCTCAATACTGTATGATTTTACCATGGCCAAAAAAATCCTTCAGCTAGCATCTCGCTCAGAATATGAAGTGATAGCAGAACTTAGTATCTGCTACAGTCAGAGGAGTTGCAGTCTTTCCTGTCCTGTGGTAAAACTTGTGGCTGAATGCCATCCTTTACCCTCTCTGCTTCTAGGTACTATCTGCAGTTCACTGAACCAGGAAACATGGTACCGCACATGCACCTTACATGCACTAGGCAAGGAAGACAGCAGACGTCTCTTCCTTCTTTTTCCCTCTTTTTCCCGCTCCCTTACCTCCTCCCTTGCTCCCCTCCCTTGTGTCTCCCACACATAGCAGAAATATCACATGCCCGCTGCCAAGGCAAACTCGATCATCTAGTCTGACTTCCTCCCTAAAACATGCCAAAGCATCCACCAAGCCACTCCCACATCAACACCAACAATTTCTGCTTGGTTAGTGTGTATATTTAGGATTTGGGATGGCAAAGAATCCATAATAACACCAGGAACAGTGTCCCAGTAGTCTATTACATCACTATTAAAAACATAGGCTTTATTTCTAATTGGAATTTGTTTAGCATCAGCTTCCAGCATCTGAAACTTTTCCTTACAATTTAAATGGTCATTTCCTTTCACCTCTCAGCATTTTCATTGAAAAACTAGTGAGGTTGTCTTCACTGTCTTACTATAAGTTAGAATTTTGGGAAGATCAGATCATGTTGCCTGGTCTTTACTGAACCCTTCCCATTTTATCAATATCCTCTGCAAATACTAATACCACAATGAATGATCTGACGTCAGGTGTGGTATTATTATTTGTGCTAGTAATTCCTCTTTTCTTTTGCTCAACTTACTCATGTATCTTGTTTATTCTCTCCTTTACTCCACTATACTAAGACCACAAGTATAGCTGAATGAATAAAGAGAGAAATAGATTTGGAAAAGGCTTGTCTGAGCTACTTGAAGGTGCCTAATTCCAGTTAAAATTAGTAGGAGTTTAGCACCTAAACTGTTAAGCACTTCTGTTGCCTTTACTCAAGCAAAACTTTATATCGATGGGAGAAATAACAGAATTAGCTCATCAGTGTTTGATTAAATATTAGTCAGGTAATTTTTAACCTCCATTAATCTATATATTGAATAAATTGTGTTTAATTTCAGAAGCAAATTACAGCAGCTGTATTACATTTACTATTTGATAACTTACTTGGTTTCAGCATTTTCTGTGCTTCTAGGATGCTCAAGTTACAGAAATAGATCCTACAGATGGATTAAAACATACCCATGTGTTGAGACCAGGCAATCAGTCTCACATTTTACAGGTATTCATCCAAACAGCTAGCTAAAGGATTATTTTTAATGTGTTTCTCCTAAGTTCTGTAACCTACTCCCTTCGTAAGGCTTATTTGTCTAATCTCAGTAAATCTTCAAGCCTATATATTTTATCATTTTTCTATCAAGTGTTTTGGGAGGAGAGATGTGGGAAGACTGATCTTAGATAAGCAGTGTGAGTTGGTTAAGCAAGGAGATGGCTGTCATCTGCAGCCTTTCCAGACACAGCAGTGGAGTTCCAGACAGTCACCTGAGTATTATCGCTTTGTCTCAACTATAAATCCCGCTCTGGTAATGGCCAAGGCTGACACCTTGACATTTTCAAGAAGAGTAGAAGACCTGATTTGAATGGAAATCAATTTCATTTCACAAATCTTGGGATACTGCTCCAAACCTGGTCTTGTTATTTTTTGTGTGTTATTCAGAACCTCCATGATCTTGATAAAGGTTTAGTTGTGTTATACAATGACTTTCATTTCCTACGTACAGTTTAAAATTACAGAAATATGCGTGTGTAAGCAATGCATCACCGGACCTGGTCCCATGTAGGCATGGGAAAGAAACTCCCTTTTCTGACACCCTGTTGAAGGTGGTAGGCACAGCTCTTTTTAGGCTGGCGGTGCAACTGTATCTCACCTTTTAACCACCTCTCCAGGCAGTAGCCAGCCTGCACTGGAAGGAAGGAAGAGCACGGCTCAGAGTGTGTGATCTCACAGCCCTGCTTCCCTGGCCATGAATGCCTGTGGGGTGCTCCACAGACATGGCAGTGCTGGTACACCAGGACTGCCCATAGTGCAATAAATTTTCATGCTTGTAACTGCCTCTCTGAACCCAGAATGGCTTGGAATTTCTAAAGAACTCCACAACACTTTACAGTTTTTAATTATTTGAATACAGAAAAAACCCACACGTGCAGATGGGATTAAAGTTGTGCCTTTTTTGTTTGGTTGGTTTTGGGTTTTGTTTGTTTGTTTGTTTGGTGTTTTTGTTGGGTTTTTGTGGTTTTTTTGTTTTTGTTTTTGTTTTTTAAATTTTGCCTAATCTGTAAGAATGTACTGAAAGGCAAGATATTCCCCATTCAAGGAGGGAGGGGAATGAGCTTAGCTATTTTAACACTCACAGTACTGTTGCACTAACAAGTAAGTAAATACAATCCAAACTTTATGTTGCTCCAGTTGTGTCATACGTAGCACAACAGCTTTTTTGGAGCACCTTCCTCATGTTGCAGGTGAGGTAATGCATGTAGACACTGCTCCAGCTGAAGGCTTTGAGGTGGCATCAGACAGACCTTCAGTGACTGCAGGTCCAAATATCACCCTGAATTATTCTTTCCAATTGTTGCATGAGGTGCCACCATACTCTGCAAAATTTCACTTTTCTTACTTGGCAAAACAAAACAGTCTGCAGGACACTTTGGTTAACAAAGGAGGGAGGGAAGGTGGTGTCATATAATGTGTATACGAGAATCTAAGCCAAATGAGTAAGCTTTGCCTAAATTTGCCAACAGATACATTCCTGTGTGAAGCTGCGAAAGGAAAAAAAAGTCCTTAGTATACAGAGGATTAAAAATGTCTGGTGGTCATTCCATGTTTAAGCCCCTTAAACAGGATAGCGTGAGACATGTAGCAGTGTCTATAGCAACAGGTGTGAAATCAAAGGTAAGGACTTTTTCTCTCTTTCTGCCTCTCTTGCCTTCTGCACAATACTCCTGAAAAACCCATAAGAACCTCATTAAAACCATGCATGTATAACACAGCCCTAGTGCATCAAATGACTTTCAAAGGCCATAGCTATGTGCTGTCTAGACGCTGTCCATTGGCTTTATCGCAGCACATCTTAAGCAGCAGCAAAAGACAGGGTGGTGGTGTGGAAAGAAATGCTAACAGTCTAGCCAATTGCTAGCCTCTAGCCCAGAATCTTTTTCTCTCTGACAAAAGGCACTATCACATGCCCAGACAAAAGGATGGGATCAGAACAAGTGTAGCAATACTTCTCTGTTTTGTTGTCCTGTCTCCCACAGACTGCAGTGCAGTCACTAACAAGTGGTACCAACCTGTTTAAGTACTCTTGGCAGAAATTTTTTCCTTTCTTTTGTGCATTTGTTTAATTACTTCTGCTTTAAATGAAGCCTTTGGTATCATAAGAATGGTATCTTTTCTTGACTGCAAATATCTCCATGATCTGCAGATCCACTTGTGACTGAGGAGAACTGAGAAAATGTTGGAGCCCTGTGTAAGTGGTTTGCGTGGGCTTCCAAGGCGCAACACCTCTATGCAGCCTGCATCATTATGTTCACTTAATTTGTTTTCTCTAAGTGTTTTCTTGACAGGTAGAATTCATAGTGACAGATTTTACCTGGGGCCAATTTTTTTTCCTGATACATATATTTTATTGGCAAACTTTCCCAGCCACACACTGTTCTGTACAATGGAGAGATTTTAAGGTGGATTAGATCAGAACTGTGACGTTTGGCACTGTGATGTTCTTGTGACTGTTTTTATCAGTGCAAATCATGCCCTAGAAGACAGAGAGATCTTGCAGCCTTTTAGTTTCCATAAAGGAATGCTTTGGCCTTGTTAAAGTCAAGGGAAGCTTTTGTCATTGGCTTCAGCTGCTAAGATGTCATAAACAAATTTAAATGTTTTGAAGAGTGGCCACCATCCTTACAAAACACTTATTTAAACTATTTCCTCTCCTGAAAAGCTCCTTACTATGAGCTTAATCCTTCTGTACTTAACATATCCCCAAATTATATGGGGTACAGTGAAAGCATTTCTTACCATAGCCGTCCTTGTCAAAACATAATACCTACCAAGTCACGGGTTTCAGGGACAAGATGAAAAGTTCACATTGAAGTACTGGATCAAAGTAGAATACTAGCTCTGGTAAAGGATTTTAAATTGTCTATATTAACAGACTGAAAGGTTCTGTTTAGATTTAAGCAGAGAAATATAATGTTTACCTAGTTTGCTCAGGATCTTAGAACCGCAACAAAAATAGAAACGAATCAAGTGGCCTCACTGTGTATCATTTAACATGATGCAAAACTATCCTGGCATAGTTTTAATGGAACATGAGTTTAAATATTAACTATTTAGTTTAAACAGAGATTTTAGCTTTTAATATAGCTGCTTTATTGGATGATTCATGTAGACTGTATGTGAGCTTTTTAAAGTAACTATAGCATCACAATTTGTAAATCTGATGATTTTACTGAAGACTTCATCTGAAGTAATTCACAGTTCTCATTTTTAAGGTAGTTGCCGAGTTTTTATTTCATAACCAAAATTCAACATCTAATAGTAAGTTCTGATTTTAGGAGAATTAGATCAAGTAAAGCTACTCCGCTGTATAATGCAAGTTTATTAGGACATACAATAACATGGTTGATGAGGCCAATCAAAATGGATTCATAAGGCTACTTGGTATTTCTTTCAGACCTGCCTGCATAGTAAGAACCTTTGAACTTAATGATAGTTGTTCTGCACGGTGGTGACCAATATATGTAAGAAAATCCAGTTCACCCAGTATGACTAGGACAAAGTAGGTGAAAACTCCATTGCTATCCCCTTTGCATAATCATTTAAATTGTGTAAAATAAGGGTGGGAGCACTGTTCCCCTATATGACAGTGGAATATATAGCTGCACAATACTGTGAAAAGCAAGCTGTTTGCTTTATAGTCAGTCCAGAAATCAAATAAGCTTTTGGTCTGGGTAGCCATTGTGCCCAATACCTATTACTAACCTGGCTGCACTGTGGGATGGTTAGTGCAGCAGCAAGCCCGGGCTACTAAATCTTCTGGAGAGGCGTGAGGCACCAGTCCACTCAGCCTTGCAAGCATCCTTGGAGTGCAGGGCTCAACCATCTCTGACATGTCTGCAGCACACCTCCTCTGGGGCTCACCAGCAGTTTTTGTACAGTCACCTGTTAGAACCAGTATAACTTACTTGTCCTAGTGATAGCTACTGCTAATCTTAGTACTTTGGACTTCAGAGGAGCCGTAAGTCTTTAGAAAAGTTTAGAAAACATAGAGAAGCTATAGATGTCTCATGCCATTTACCTTAGGGCACCCTACTGGGTGCAGAAGACCGCAAGTCTGCATGGACTGTGTGACCTATCTACCAGTCTTGTATTAGATGTCTCCAAGGAGACACATAGGGCAATAGACACCTACCTGTGGGAAACTGAGTCATAGCATCATAGAATCATAGAACACCAGGTTGGAAGGGACCACAAGGATCATCTAGTCCAACCTTTCCAGGTAAAAGTATAGTTTAAATGAGATGAGTCAGCACCCTGTCAAACTGACTCTTAAAACTGTCCAAAGTAGGGGAGTCCTGCGTTGCCTGTCTCATTGCATTGGACTCCCAAGCACTTCACAAACTACATATTTTGTTCAGACAAGTATCTACCTTAAAATACTGCAGTGTGACTATCACAACTAGTCTCATATTTGGAGTTTATATTTCAGGGGCGAAGTTGGATAAAGAGCAGCATAGTGAAACATGTCAGTGGATACTTGTGTGTAGTTTAGGATTATGTAAACCAGAGTTTCATACACAGACACAAACCAGCATTTGACCACTCTTATTGCTTTAATGGTCAGATCATGGTTTCTATTTTTTACTTTCTTCTTTATTTTTTAAATGTTGATGTTAAAATACAGTATCTTTAGTCAATGGCTGTCTCTAATGTTTCTGCCATGACAAGATGGTGCTCTCATTTTTCATTAGTTGGTCTTTTCCTTCTGTTTTCTACAAACATCAGAAGATCAACTGAGGCACACATTTGGATTTCAGCTGTGCAAACACATATGATGTCAGTACTCTAGTTTACCCTTTTTGTAGCTGCAACGAGCAGTTTAAAGTGTGCAGTCTAGGGATTTATTAGTGATAAATATGCCGCTAACATCACAGATGAGGATGGTTGCTTCCTTTCCTGAAAAAGCTCCAGTCATAATAGTGGCCATAGCAGAAGCACAGTTAATGGAGGCAGCTCTGTTGTACTGCGATACCGCAAACCCATGGTGGGACTCTCCTTTGCTCCAGCCCCTGTACAAACCTGTCTTTCCTCAGCAGATCTGTGTAATTGAATGGGAAAGGGCCATCCACCGTTTTGGGAAATATTGTCTCAGAGTGTCTGCAGGCTCTGTTGGAAAACAAGCACATTTGAGTAGCAAAGTCAAGATTTTGTTCCTTATCCCATGTGTGAAGACCAGTGTGGTTTTTGTTTTGCTTTTTTTAAGTGGAAGCAAAATTTCTGTTTCTTGTGCCGAACTGAATATTACCATTTCCCAACAGTTTTTCCTCTTCTTTTCACCTCTGAATTTCCTGTGAGGGCATTCTTTGTAGAAGAGATTCAGAGGCATTGTTAGAAAATTTCTCTCAAACATGAGTTATCACTTTACTGAGTTAGATCCTTGAAAGCTGTAAAGGATAAAAGGCCATTTCCAGCAGTTACAGAAGTTATGTTCCTAAAAATCCTTTTCATAATTTGAAAAGACTCAGCACATTCTCAGACTGGTTGAAGAGCAAGTTGCTAACTTTTCAGCTCAATGAAAGAAGCACAAGGTCATTTATATTTTCTGTGACAAAAATGAGGCCAAATTCATGACCAGCATAATCAGGTTCAGGCCCATGGACTTTAGCAGACCCCACTTACGCCAAGTGTCAGGCTGGCTCATTGAAAATAATTCTGTGGCCCCCCTTTGATCTACATTACTGCTGACGAAACTTGTGCATGTGTAGAAAGGTCATGCTCAAATTCCCTACAGATACCAAACACCTCTACCACCTTGATCGACCTACTTTCTGGACTAGGTACCAATGGTAAGTATTCACAAGATCAGGATGCTAGTCTGAAACAGCATGGAGATATGGAGGTCTATATATGTTGCCTGTGGGGTTTTGTGGGTTTTGGGTTGGTTTGTTGGGGGTTTTTTAACTTTTTTTTTTTTTAAAGCTGGAATGCCAGTAACATATTGCTGAATTTTCCTTCCTTTTTTCTGTTACTTACACAGCACTGTACTATAGCAGTTGATACATAACCCACTTCAGAAAGCACCATATCTAAATGAATATTTCTTATTCAGACAGCATTATTACTAGAATGAGAGCTTTTTTCTGAAGAAGAACTGCCAAATCTGGACTTCACTTACCCAGTCAGAAGAAAAAAGCCTGTTCAGGGTAAAAATATGAGGACAATAATATTTCCTAATCATACTCTCAGGTTGGAAATGATTTTGCTGTCCTAACCCCCTAGAACACTATTATTCTTTAGAATAAAATTAGTAACAGCAAGAACATTTTGAGTCTGAATAGCATGCCTATGTGAGAGTCTGAAACCATGCAGTTTCTAGCATCGGGGGTGAAGTCTCGCTTTTCAGCAAGCTGCTCTGGATAGCACAGATAGCTCAGGCAGCAAGCTGGAAACACCTATACAGAAGTGCTGACTGAAATAAGTGGCTTATTTGGTTCAATTGTATTTTTCTAACTATGATGTTTCATTTAAAATCTCTGTCTTTAAGATGCACAATCATAAACATATATATGTTCTTTCATGAAATCACTGCTGATCTTTTTGTCATCAAATCCACATCTCTGACCAAAATGATCAGACATTGGCTTTGTTGTCTTCACAGCGGTAAGCAATATTTGCACATACATATATGCATTTATGACTTTTAAAATTTATATTTTTGTGTTTGGTGCCTGCTTGTGTCTGATATTTCAGGTACTTTTTTGTGGCTGTGCCGAGAATCCTGGCAGAACAGGATGGTGGTGGTCCACAGCCGAGCTGCTGGTGTGTCTGTGTGTGCTCCGTGAGCCATCTGAGGACAGTGTCCTTTGTTTTGCTGCCAGGGAATTCAGGTGAGAAAAGGCCCACATCCAGCACCGGTAGTGCTTGAGGCTGCCATTCTTGGCTCCCAATAAGAGCATGCTGGGAGGATGGGTTCCCAGGAGCACAGGTCCATTGTGATGCCCTGTGATCTGTTGCATGTCTCATGTAAGGGACTGTGCTCAGGAGGTTTTGCTGAGATCTTTAAACTCATGTCACCCATAACTTCACGCAGTTCAGACATTATGGTCTCCAAAGTGAGAGCTTTAGTGCTTTGCTCTACTAAACTTTTCACTTGTGTGTAATAGCTTGTGGATGGAAGAAGAAGGAGGAGGGGAAGGTGATAGGGAAAACCAAGGGTTTGATTGGCTTGCAGTGATTTCAGACTAGTGTGAAGCAGGCACCACTGCTCTCCAACCCTCACATACTTCTCAGTCTGTGTGTGTTGAGAGGGGAAAGAAGCCGATATTGTTCCCTCTAAAATTAATTCCCAGTTACCCAGTTACTCCTGGTTTTTAGCTCAGAGCACACTGTAATTGCATTTTTCATTTCAGTAATTATAGAGGATATTAAAGTGGATAGACAGTTGTAGCAATCTGGCTTTTTAGACATATCCACTTGTCCAAGATCAAATGGCTACAGCATATTTAGGGTTACAGTCTCCTTCTTTTCCTTCTTGTTCTCTACTGCAGTGGATTTTTTTTTCGGTGTTACCATGGCAACACTATATCTGGCTGCCAGCTCTGTCGTAAGTTATTGAACTGAGACTGGCTTTTGGTTTAGCAGATAATTAGGTTCTGTCTCACAGGTTCATTTTCCTGTGACTGGGACGTGAATATGACCTACATCTGGCCTCAATTTCAGTGTCACAGACAAAACTTTAACCCTTCCCAGTCTTGCCACTACTGTACCCTCTGCGGTGGTTGGCGGTGACTGCAAACACTTTCCCCAGGGTGTTGGATACAGCACACCCTTGCGAGTCCTCAGGGCTCATTGCCCAGGCTGTGCTAATCCCCAGCAAGGAGGGAGATGGCCCAGCTTGCACTCGCACGCTGTGCGGGCAGGGGACAGAGTATCGCTAGCACCAGATGAATATTGATTGTCTGGTATGTAGATTTGTCAGAAAGGTAAGTTCACTGCTTGATTAGTGACCCTTTAAATAATAGAAATGCAAAGGGTGGTGGCAGGCATTTTCTGCTTGACTCAGGAATATGAAATATTTACAAGAGGTCTGTTTTAGCGCACAGGGCCCCATCTTTGGCTGGTACCCACGGTAAGGGAGCAAAGCTGCGAGGAACCCCCGTGGCATTTCCATGTGTAACTCCCTGAATTTTCTTTTCTCTGGGAGAAGAAGAATCCAGCCCAGGGGGTGCTGGGCTCACACCACTGGAATCTGTCAGACCCCAGCACCCAGGTCCCAGGGTGGGTGCAGGCAGTGCAACACCTCACCCAGACAGACCCTCGAGCTTGCATAATGAGGCCTGAGGAGGAGGAATATCCAACATTTTCTTCATCACGGCTCTCAAACATACTCTTTTCCAGCATTTGTGTGCAGTGTAATGTGGTCGTACAGTTTTAGCAATTTCAACCTCTCTTTTGTCTGTGGCAAAAGGTATCGATCAAAGGGAAATTGCATGAGATTTCACTAGCAGATATTTTGTTAATTTGTCCATGGGATGAGGCAGGTTTTCCCTACCCTGAAAAGAGCAAGGGAGATTTCTCTCCCAAAGCCAGCAGATCCCAGAGGGTTTTCCATATAAACACAAGACCATTGGGGTAGGAGTCATGTAGCTGTTTCTCTGGGGCTATGGCTTCTCACTGACTTTTTCGCAGCGCACACCATAGGGCTGCTGGAACTCACCCCATCTGTGTTTCCTATTGAGACTCTTCTTTCTGGGGAATCTCACAATAAAATTAAAAAAAAAAGAGGCTAGCTGCAAAAATTGATGGACTTCCACCATTATCCATCACAGGTCTCTCCCATCTGGGTTAGTCTCTGTGTGTGGACATGGGGATGGAGATGCTGGCAGGGTGGACACTTTTCCTCAGCTTCCCTTCCCCCTCCCCACCAAATAATTTGTGGCGATGTTTCTTGATTGGAAGGTCAAAGTGTTCAGACAGGACATCCGTCTTGCCTGTATGGAACGTGTGCTTTTGAGCTAATCTCCCAGCCTGTGCTTGTTGATAAAAAATACTATGTTTAAAACCTGGCTATTATACAGGACAAAGCAAATGGCATTTCACAGACCAGACACAGTGACTTCTCACTGAAGATAACACCAAAAGCTGCAGATTTAGCATATATGTATAACAGATATTATCAAAAAAAGACCTTGAGGTATTTCTTGATTAGCATATTTAGTGTGGATTAGACCTCCTTGCGACGATAGAGTAAAAGTTTTGGTGAAGGGTTAAACTCAGAGAAGGAGTTGGGTGGAGGGGAAGGTCCCCCTTGAATTACAGAAGAGGGATGTGAAGCTTCACGTGCCGGTTGGCTGATAAATTATCCAACTGCTGGGTGTTAATGAACATTGCCACATCTGGGACCCTGCAGCTCTGAGCTGGGAAGCTGGTTGATACCACATCAACAGCATGTTACAACATATCAGTGGTATATTACTTTTAAAAAAAAAAAAAAAAAGTAGACTTACCACCAAGCCATTGTAAGGGAACGTTTTCTATTATAAATATAATCACTGAAAAATTATTTCTTTATGTAAGAACTCTTTTATTTGGGTTATTTTAATTTTTTTGCAGATTTTATAACCAATAAACAGACTTAGTTTCAGTTTTTGTTTAGAGTTGGTTTTGGTGTCTGGCCCTCATATTCTGGCGTAGTCCTGTAATGTTTCATCTGTGATCATAGTTTAAAGCCAAATGAAACACTGTTTTCATTGGAACCATTAGAGAAACCAAGCAAATATTGCCAGTGGGATTAAGTTTTATAAAATATAGATAAGAAATCTGAATGTTTGGCCTAGAGGAACCTGACATTGTCGCAACAACATTTGCAAATGAGGGCATGCAAAACAGCTCACAAGGGGGGAAAGAAAAAACAAATACCCAGGAGGATCGCATCGTTGCCATTTCATGATTTCCAGCTTGAGCAGCTTGAGTTCTTAAACCAAGAACCCTTATTGTAGGTAATTAAGCTCACTGCCCACCACAATATATAACATTTACCACAACTGGCAGCAAATTAATCTCTTCCAGAGGATGCAAAGCTGTCAAGTCCTTCTGCATGCCCAAAGTCCTTCCATAGCTGATGCTGCCTAATGTGAAAGTCAAAGAGTTGCAGGATCTCGCCTACTCTCAGATGCTGAGGCCAGTACCCTTGCTTCGTTTATTCCCAGAACAATTGGTAAAAATCAGACAACAGAAGAAGTTCAAGCTAGAGTAAGTAAATTACAGCATTTCTTGCATTCTGGCAATCAGTAAGTAACTTATAAGTTTCCCTTGAATGAGAGACAGTCTTCACTTTTTAAAACTTCCCCCTGCACACACTTTACAGCATGCATACAAAAGAAAATTAAAAAAAACCAAACAAACAAACAAAAAACCCCGCACCAAACCACCCCAAATTCTGTTTTGTGACATTCCTACAAATGTTTGTTTTTACTGATAAAAGATTTCAGTACAATGTGGCTGGAAAGGGTGGGAGTCTTTGCACCTTTTAAATTCATACATCCTAATTAAATGTTCTTCACTACTCTCTTACAAAACTTGCCTCTACATATTGTCTCTGTGGTAGATGTTGCCTGATAAACATAGTTACATGGAATCATGTACGAGTTACATACCTTGAGTGGGCTGTGAGAATACTTCCTCAAGTATGCCTCATCCTTTTGATTTCTTATCACCTTTTATACTTACGAGGTACTTTGAAAAGTACTTGGAGGGAAGTAAAAATAAGTCCCTTAATTTAAATATTTCATTGTGACAGCAAAGTCTAAAGTGCTTCAGATACTTGGCTCAGTTCCTCAGATCCATAGCAGACAAGCAGTAGTACAAAGTATGCTGTTTTAAAATCAGAAGTTACTTTTTTTTTTCCTTTGGTTCTTTAAATCTTAAACTACCTTTTTTTTTTCTTTTGCTTAGATTATCAGGCAAATGGAAGAAATAGTATCATAGAATTAAAGAAAACTCTCCTGAAGCTAATAGCCAGGCATGATATAATTCATAATTGGACATGAATAAAGAAGAAAATATTGTTACATTACCTATTGGGGTTAAATTACAACATATACCAAAAATTAGAGTAGGAGTATGATTTTTAAAGGTGAACTTTTAGATTCATAATATGACTTTAAAAAACTAGCTATGGTTCAGGCTTTTCTTTAAAGAAAAAATATTCTTTTTTCCAAAATCAAAGTGTTGTTTCTGTTCAATAGTGATAATATGCCATAGTAGAATCCATGAGATGATGCATCAGCAAACTTAACTACAGCCTGTCATAATGAATGTTTTTTTTTTAAGGTTTCATTTTTGCAGGTTTTCTGAAACCTCTTTTTTATTAAATACAAAATCTGCATAAATAAGACATCATTTTGTTTCAGCTCTGCAGAACAGAAGTGATTTCTCATTGTAAAAGAAACAAAATCGTGATAAAAGCTCTGACAAAACTAATAATAAAATTTGAAGTGTTGACTCCCAACCTAAACTGACCTTTGTACCAGAGGGCACTACTGTCTCCCACCTGAATGCTGGTGGGACTCATAACTTTACTACATTGGTGCACTCAAGCCCGGGAAGACCTTGGCTGCTCCCAGGGATGGACCTGGGCCGAGGCATCACTCAGAGGAAGGGGGATGCTTACTAATGGTGGTATCTTGCATCTTAAGTTCAGGTCAGCATCAGCACTCCAGAGGGGGTAAGATAAAGCAACACTCACCTTTGTGGTCATCTTTCTAGTCAGCACAAACATCTTATTATCTCCTGAATGTTTTGGATTTGGACAGATGTCACCATGGAAGTGTTTTGGGTTAGATACAGCGGCTCAAGCAAGGAGTTTTCTCAGCTGCTGGAGCAGAGCTTTGGCAGTCATGCTTGGCCAGGGTGGGACTTCACCAGCGCAAGAAGGTTCTTTTCAATCTTTAAAATGTGTACTATATTTTTAAAAGTGTGATGGGAGAACTCACTTATTTATTAAACAGTGAATTATAGGCTGTATGGTTGCCACTTTAATCACTCATATCTAATCATTCTTACTAGCTCCATGGGTGTGACCTTTTCTAAAATAATTTCCATGCAGCAATAGCAATAAGATACTTTAGGCAGTGTATTTCTGGGAATTATTTCACTTCTCAGGTAACTGAAGTCACTCATTCTTTGTCCTTATGCTTCACAACACATCTGAGGCATGAAATTATTCCCTTCCAATGTGATGCCTTCTCCTACTCTTATTGCTTAAATGATTTTTAAGGATTAGTGTGTTAAAAGCATTGTGAGAAATTCAGGGAAAAAAAAAAAAGAAGAAGATAATATTTTGCATTAAAGTTATCGACCTGATCCACATTTCAATGATTTTTATTCCAATCATGAGAGTCTGGATCTAATATACATCCAGGGTATGTGCGAGCAAAATTATGGAGGGCACAGTATCTTTCTTGACAGTGTGCTGTAAACAGAAATTGTGTCATATATAGCAGAAACTGCCAGAATTGACAAGGTTTTGTA
Source organism: Mesitornis unicolor (assembly GCF_000695765.1). Classification (NCBI taxonomy): domain Eukaryota; kingdom Metazoa; phylum Chordata; class Aves; order Mesitornithiformes; family Mesitornithidae; genus Mesitornis; species Mesitornis unicolor. The sequence continues at coordinate 193,200 of NW_010169901.1, forward strand.
TTTACAAGACTAAAGAGAAATGCATTTCTCTGTCCATTGATGGGTATTGCCAGCTGTCTCCTGTATGCAGGTACCACTCTTTGTTCCCAGGATTTTATGCATTCAGCTGTGATTTCTTTCTAAATCATTTCACCATATCTTGATTGATTTGCAGACAGAATACAAATTCTCTTGAGACAAATGTATCATTACCATTTTAAATTGTAATCTTATTCAGAAGATGTTGGTTTTTTGCAATTAACATCTGAGAACAAAAGGCTGGAGTTTTTACATTTGTTGCAATACTGACAAACTACAATAGCCACCCTTGGGGTTTTTTCCCCACATAAGCATCTAGTTGCAATATGAGGAAACAGCATTTGTTTCATGTTCTCTACAAAACGATGTGTACACAATCACAGAAACATAGCTTCTGTGCATTTATTTTACTGTGAGCAAGGACTGTAAAAGGCCAGCATGCATTTTAGCTAGAGGACTAGAGAAGTATCTACATGCTCTGATGAATCAAAATTTTAGCTGCTTTCACTTCTACCTCAGTGACAAACTCCATGTGTTGCAAGAAAATGCTAAATCTATTACTTAAAAAAAAATCTCTCTTTGATTCCCAAGGCTGCATCACCACTCCACCTATTTCACAGTTTGAAATCATGTATATAAGTAATAAAATAGTTATCAGTAATACCTTACAGTATCAAATGCAGCAAAAATTATTTGACACTCTCATACAATCCATCACTTGTATACACGTAAATACCATGTGATAGGTAATATACAATGTATGATATGTATATAGGGCCTGTTTAAAAAGTAATTTCTCCTAAAAAGATATTATTCCTCTCCATTTATTCTCATTTCTCCTGCTGTACTCAGTCTCAAAACACTTTCAGATATCAGGTAAAATGGCAAAAATGAAGTGAGAAAACATGATTGCTTTTCTGTTTCACTAAGAATTTGCCTTCATTAAAATTAAGATTTTTCTTTCCTCCTTATTTGATGAGACATGTAAGTCTTACCTATCTAGTATATGTAAGACATGATCATTGGTCTGCTTATGGCATTTTTCCTCACAGAAGAAGTGAAAAATATAATCCTCAGCATCAGTAAACTGGTCTTTTGCTTTTCACCGGTGAGAGAGTGCACACCAGAAAAGGCAAGCTAACACAGGTTATATGTGCACGAAGTTTTAGACACATGCTTTGTCTTATGCAGATAGCAGAATAATAATGTCTTGGAGAATAAAGTCTTTATTTAAGGAAAAAGAGAATTGTCGAAGTTACTTTAAGTTTAGTCTCCAAGTTATTGCATCAGATTCCTTTCTTACTGAGAGGTTTGTGGTGGCTTGAACAGGACAACCACTGGGGTCAGTTCTGCTCCCAAGGAGCAAATACATTGGCTTCTACCAAAGGTGAAGGGCTGGGAAATACATAGCATATAGAGAATGGGTTCTCAAGAAGCAGGAAAGTATTGTAGGGTTGGGCCAGGAAAGGCCAGTGTAGTATCTGCAACATCATTTTCTCCTTTTCTGATTAATTTCTGAACTGATAGATAAGTCATATCTGTTTGTGAAAAACTGACTCACTGAATTTCAAGCAGATTTTACTGTTGTGTCTTTTCAGAAATTTTCATCTCTTTTAACCCACTTGCTTTGAAAAGTAATCCATCCTGCTTATGGTTCAGAAAGGGAATGACGTTGTTACCAGAAAATATTCTTCGTCTGATGTGCTCTGCCTGAATATGGGGAATAGATAGTAATGAGAAACTTCACAAGCTCTCTGGTCCCACTCTGCTGACCTTAATGGTTTAGATAGCTTGAAAAAGACTTTCATCTTCTAGGTCTAAGCTGAATGGCAATTCTAAGCACTGTGAATCTGAATCCTTTGCCTCTTACTGCTCTGAATGACTGCAGTATTTAATATGCTGTGGGTTGCAGTGTTGTGAAATGAATGCAGGTGCATATAGCTAAGTGGTTAGTTTCTGTGCTCACCTGGGAGAGGTCTGGGAGAGAAGTAGATGTGTTTCACATCTGCTGGTTTCTAGAATTCTGATGCAGTGGGCTTTGGCTTGTTCTTTGCCCATTCATACTGTACTTACTTAAATTCCAGATGTGAACAAGAAAAATTAATTTCTTCCTATCCCATCTTTTAATACTGTCAGATGAATATGAATCTCAGCTCTCTGGAATATGTTACACAGGATTTTAATTTTGCTTAGTAATCATTACTACTTCTGTAACTGTATGTATATTTTTATTTCACCTTATATTAGATCTCCTGGGATATGAATTTTCTGCATGTCATTTCATAATCAATAGTTGTTATTATTTACATTTTTTTTCCAGATATTTTTGTATAATATGCTATCCTTTTTATTTTTCCTAGCTAGAAAATACCAGCATAGTTTTATTTGGAACAACTGACATTTTAATAGAAAAAAGTACTTAGTTAAGTATTTTTAAATTATTCTTGGTTTGTTGTTCTTTTCTTCATAATACGAGATATCACCTTTGGTTAATAACAATCGTATATAGGCTTTGTTCCTCTTATCTGGGTGTCAGCAGTAATTGGAATCCATATCCATATCCTACCTTGCAATTGTGCTGCAAAAGGCCAATAAATTCCCGCTGAGTGTGTTACTTGTTAAATTTAGTACATTACATTCAGGGTAATGAATAAAAGCAGTGGGCCGTTACTGTCTGGTTGGCAGAGGAGGAGTAAGAACAGCCAGACTCCCCTGAGGCCCCGAGCAGGCTTAAAACTGTGACAGCCAGAATCAAGGGACTCCCTAAGCATCACAGTTCAGTTTGTCTCCCTTAATTTCCTCTTCTACCAAGATTTTAGAGGAAATGGAGGGAGGTGAGACAATCTTCTACAGAAATACAAAATACACTGTATTGTATACCAGTACTCCCTAGTGTAGATTCTCTTCTAGGCAACTGTGTTTAAAGGTAATAGATCTTTATTAATCATTCAGCTGATGACAGGTTTGACTTTGCTTTAAGAGATGCATGTATCTCATATGTATATATATGTAGTGCAACATAGTGTTACATAGATATACACACACTATACACATAAATGTATGATTATGACAAACCCATGTTAACCCTCCGTTGGATTGCTGACTAACAGAAATAAACTCTCAGACTTCTCTTTTGGATTTCTGAGCATTGACTTGGCTGACAGAAATAGCGCTGTGTCCCTGACTGTGGTGGGAAACACTTTGTACTTCAGTTCTGAATGTGGACCTGGTAAGTTCCTGAATTTTGGTTCCTCCTGGTATGCAAATTTACAGTGCTAAAATTATGAAAATCAGTTAAATAATCTTATGGAATAACTGAAGTACCAAGACGTAGTGGAGTCTCAGTGAAAGGATACACTAGCCTATTTTGATGAGACTGGCAAGAAGTTTCTTACTCCTCTTGCAACCTCCTTTGGACTTTCCCGTGCCTGTGAATGGAGGGAGCATGTGGGTGCACTCCCTCATTTTGAAAGAGAAACTGGTCTGAGCCCTTCCCATGCCTATGCAGGCACTGTAGTTAAGGATGAAAAGAGCCTTACATGTCCCACACGTGCCTGTACAAGAGGGAAGGGGCACGTCCAGGGGACTCATCAGCCCACCTACAGTTGGAAAGATGCTTTGGAGGCTTTCCATCTCACCTTCACACAAGCTCCCTATTCGTTTGGGAGACCTTGAAAGGCAATCTAGGATGACTGCATTCAGCCTCAGTATTATATGGGCCTATGAAACTATGATTTTTGGCAAGTTCTGAACTTTTACTGAGGCTGTATTCTTTTCAGTGACACCCGTCAGGGCAAAAAATCTCAGCAAATCTCCTGAGCTGGAAATGCAGTGTAGCAAATGAATTAGGTAAGCGTGTATCACGCAGGTCCCAAGTAACTACATGTTTTATTTTCAAGTGAACTGAAATCCAACAAACAGAACAAATGTATGAGGGAGATCTTATCTCTGCTGCAGTCAGAGGCAAAGGTTTTACTTCTCCAGGATATTGTCAGTGTGGAATTGCTTTATTGAGTCCTCCTGAAGTAGCACATTTTTTTCAACAGTAATGAAAAAGTCTTCCTCTTATCCTTCAACAGCAGGGGCAAATTTTCAGAATTACAGAGGAAGCATAGGCTCTTTGGACTAAATCCACCACAGGATTCAAGTTATCTAGATCTTCTTTTAACTGTTCCTGGAAACATCCAGAATTAAAATTCAAAACTTCAAATCACTCACTAAATTGATGCCTAGCCTCCAAGTGCTAGAAGTTTATACACACTTGCATTTTCAACAGTAAAGCTGTTTACGCGACTACAGCTCTGCTTCTGAACATGTCTTGACTGTACTGAACAAGTAGCCAGCTCAGCCAATTTTGGGAATTACAAAGTGAACGTTCTTGTATCTGTATCCCTTGCAAACCCTGTGTTGATATGCCCAGCACACCTAAGTAAGGAGACTTCTGCAAAACACAGGCAGAAGCTGGGGTGCTGGGGAAACATCAGGCTCATCATGTCCATGGATAATTGTTTGATGGTCCTCCAGAAATGCCCTGAAAGAGCATGGGGCTTCAGGCAGGGAACTCCCTCGTAAAACTGCAGCCAAAACTGGAGATGCATGGGCAAATGGCACCTGCTTCTATTCCACCTCTTATTGGAGTTTAATTTTTCTGGTTCAATTTTTCTTGTTTAATTTTTCTAGGTTTTAGTAATATTGTAGCTTAATGTTTGCTGAAAGTATTTTTTTTCACAGTAAGAAAAAATTTTAATAAAAAGAAAACCTGATGAAAGAAGATAAACCATGCAGGTCGTCACTCTCCATATCTACATGTAAGATTAGGCTGTTCCTTTCTTTTAGAGTTTTGAAGAGTAGATGTTTAAATTCAGAATAATTTGATTTATAAAATGACAGATATTGGATAGCTGTACTCTGGGATTAGACTGTATATTCAATTCAAGAAGTATCTGTGTTTGACAGTTCAAAACCAAGAAAGTCCTCTGTCATCAGAGGGAAGAACGAGCCCAGGTTGATAAATCTTAATGTGAACTTTTCCCAGTATGAAAATCAGTGGGTTCGGGTTTTTTTAGCAAATGGTAATGTTTTGATATGGGTGATCTCATACAAAATGAAATATTTGGTGTAATTTAATGTTTTAAATAAGTACATGGCTCATGCTGCTGCTAGGAAAAACCCTTTCCTGAAATTGCCCTGTTTATTATCCTAACCTTACAACATATCCTGATTCTGTCTGGCAATCACGTTAAAACTTAAAATGGCAAATCAACATTTCTAAAACACAAACACACATGCACATGCATATTGAGCAAACACAGAGAGAGAGGTTTTAAAACAGTTCTTTAGAAGGATATTTCTGGCTTCTGATGTGGCCTTGTAGGAAGTCTCCAAAGTATCATATGATCGTAGAATTATTTGGGTTGGAAGGGACCTTAAAGCTCATCTGGTCCAACCCCCCTGCCATGGCCAGGGACACCTCCCACCACACCAGGTTGCCCAAAGCTCTGTCCAACCTGGCCTTGAACACTTTCAGGGAGGGGGCATCCACAACTCCCCTGGGAAACCTTTTCCAGTGTCTCACCACCTTCACAGTAAAGAATGTCTTCCTAATATCTAGTCTGAATCCACCCTCTTCCAGTTAAAAGCCATTATGCCTTGACCCATCAGTAAAAGCCTCTGTAAAATGTCCCTCCCTATCTTTTCTGTAGTACCAGAAGGCTGCTGTGAGACCTTCCCAGAACCTTCTCTTCTCTAGGCTGAACAACCACAATTCTCTCAGCCTGGCCTTGCAGGGGAGGTGCTCCAGCCCTCTGATCCATCTTTGTGGCCCTCCTCTAGACTCGCTCCAACAGGTCTGTGTCCTTCTTTTGTTGGAGGTTCCAGAGCTGGACACAGTATTCCAAGTGAGGTCTGACCAGAGCAGAGAGGGGCAGAATCACCTCCCTTGACCTGCTGGCCATGCTTCTTTTGATGGAGCCCACATTGTGGTTGAACTTCTGGGCTGTGAGTGCACATTGTGGCTCATGTCGAGCTTCTCATCAACCAGCACCCCCAAGTCCTTCTCCTCAGAGCTGCTCTCAATCCATTCTCTGCCCAGCCTGTATTTGTGGTTGGGATTGCCCAAGTCCATGTACAGGACCTTGCACTTGGCCTTATTGAACTTCATGAGATTCACTGAGGCCTATCTCTCAAGTCTTTCCAGGTCCTTCCGAATAGCATCCCTTGCCTCCATCAAGGCAACTATACCACCCACTTGGCGTCATCGGCAAAATTGAACACGTTTACACAGAGCTTTTACATTAAACATTGTTGTTGTAGTTTATTTTGTCCCCAGAGCAATGGATTACATTTCATTAGGGAATTCAAACAGGCCCTTGATTCTCTCCCAGTTGAATTGCAAAATAGTGATGAATCCAGGTCCTCCAAAGAAATTCTTGTGAATCCTCATGGAAAGAAGGCAAGGAATATCCGCTAAATTCTGAATAGCTCCACATGTCTGAGAGTTCCAGTCCCTGATCTCAGGTCAGGCAGTGGTTTTGCACTGTTCCAAGCATTGACATTTGTTGTTGATGGATTTTTATTTCACCTTCTCATGTTCAACATTCCTCTGAGCTGGAACATTCAGTTTAAGGCTGTCTGGGTGCCATGGCTAGAATCATTTTTAATCTTCTTACCATTAGAAATTCTGTAGGAGTAGATCCAGGTGCAATGGTTGTTGACTGGCTAGAAGTGTTTTATGTCAACGCATTAACTTTTGCAAAAGGTTTGTGTGTTTTGTTTTTCTTTTAGTCTGTGCTATTTCATGCATTTCTCATCTCTACCTTTTTTCCATTACTCTAAGGGAAAAATAAACTAAGACAGCAATGTCTAACATAAAAGCTCTATGTAAATATGTTGACTGTGTTAAAGGCCCATCATCTGACATGAGAAATTCACGTTTTTCAAGTATTTACTTTCTGGACAATGTGTGCCAGTGAGGTCTATATAAGTAGAGCCAAAGCAAGATATCTGGAGAAGTAATCAGCCACAGTACTGTATTTGTGTCCTTTCCAAAAAAACAAGTCTTTTGCTTCTACTGCCAAGATCTGGCAGGTAGCTTTGAGGAGATTAATGGCCCTGGTGATTGTTGTTATTGGTACCTTTTTTTTCTTCTTACCCCTTAACTATTATATTCCAAATGCTTATTTTCTGAATAGTCTGATTTTACTGAAAAAGCAGACTAGCATATGCTGTGATCGGACCATGTATTCCTTTATAACTTTATGTTCTTCAGGGTACTGGGGGAACACGGCCTTCTAAAGTACTTGAGGGATCAAAATCAGCTGCCCTTTCAGAGGCAGTCTATCAGTCAAATGAAAGTTATTTCAGTCTTGCCAATATGGTAATGTATTTGCTGGAAGTTGACTCACTCGCCACTGATGAAGGTGGAGTTGAAGTTACTGGCAAGTCTCATGTGTTAGTTCTTCATTTCTAACTTGCTTTGATCAACTAGCATTTCTGCCAGAAGAAGGTCAGATTGTTCTCATCATCAGCTTTGCTTCTTAATTTAGTGGTTGGTTACCAGCTCTATTCTAAATACTCTAGAGTATTTTCTGCTATGAAAACTTTTGTGTGATAGGGTCATAGTGTGGGAAAAAAATAGATGAAGTCATATTATTTGGATCCTAGTGGCAAAAATATCCAGTGACCTGTGTTCTGTTTCTTGTTAAAAACTAAGATGAACAAATAGGCACTGAACCAGTAAATAGGTCTGTGCAAGTACTAGGAGTTCCTCTTCCATTTCAGCATACTTTTATGCATGGCTACTTGATGCGGTGGAAAAAGATTTTGGTCTTGTGGAAGCTTTTGTGTAAGCATATTTCCTAGGCCATATGAAGATGTGTCTGTGGCTACTGGCTGAAGAGTTTAGAGAATAGTGTACCAAAACAGATGGAGAAACACTCTCTGTGTTATTTTAAACTAACACATTTTTCTGAGCACTTTTATTTTCCACCAAGCTTTATGCATTCACATCATTAAAGAACAATCTTCAGAAGTTCAGTTAATAGTCCCCAAAGCAGGATACCTTACCCAAGGGTCTTCTTCAAACATTAATGTCTTGAAATTCTCTCAAAGCTAGTGATGTCTTTTGTATTATTATTACTATTACTATTGCTATTGCTATTACTATTGCTATTACTATTACTATTACTATTACTATTACTATTATTACTATTTTTATTATTATTCCTGAATTTGGCTGAGTTCTCTATCTTCTTCTTATGTGCTCTACATCAGGGCCTTGAGTAGGCCCTAATGGCCCTGACCAGCCCCACCTGTGGCCCTTATCCATACCCCCACCTGTGGGCCCACCATATGAGCTCATGCCCTTCTACTGGTTGAATCTATTGTAGTCTGGAGAGCCTATTTCTAGTGCTGTGTTTTGGTCCACCAAAAGGATGCTAAAGGATGCGTTCTCCAGAGACTGCTGGGAACAACTGCCTGTGGCGGCTCTTTATTAAGAGGAGTTTGCTAACAGCTTGTTCAGAGATCTCACCTGTACAATACTTCGGCCTTGTCTGCAGAAAACTCTTGCTTTATCTGTAAGTGCTTTTGTGAAGGTTTGTAGAAGTGCTATGTGTTCCAGTGTTCCTGTATATTAGTCTTTAAATCTTCTGTTATGGATAAAAAAGGAAGAAAAAAGTCCTCCTATTTTATTTAGTTTTTCTTCTTTTATTTAGTAGAAGTTCAGGGTAGCTATAGGGAATTGGTAGTGGCATGCTCTAATTTGAATAGTTTGCTTTTTTGTTGCAGACGTATTTTTTCCATTAAATATAGAATTTGAGGCATTTTAGAAAATGAGTAAAATAATAATTCATTTTGTTTATGAGAATGTCTGATAGAAGCCTGAAAATGCAAACCAGAAAAAGATCAGAAGGGAATACAAATAAAGAAAAGAGACATTTTAATAACTCAGAGAATTGCTGCTATCTTAGGATAAGTTAAATCCTTCTTTGACAAGTTTAAACACAATCTAGTGTAATTCTGGACTTGCTGGCCCTTACTAAGGACTTTAATGTATTTTACAGATAAAAATAACACAGGAAAGGGTTAGGAAGGGGCTCGCAATAATGGATCTTCTAGATTGTTACAGTCTGTGATATCAAAAGAGATCAAAACCCTCCTGTTAAAGAAGCAATAATTGAAAGAACCAATGTCCCCTGTCTGAGAAAACTGGGAAAGGAAAATAGCAAAGATGAGGCTTGTGAAAATCTGTATTTGGAAGAGCATCTAAACATACCCCTGAATGTTAATTCTATCTATGTCTGTAGATACTGAGCTGGAGACTTCTAACACAGGTCTTGCTGGACTGGAAAACCTGAGGTCCTGAATGGCCTTACAGAGAAAGCACAAACATGGTCTTTCTTGGATACCTATAAAATCATCATCATTGATGCTACTAATGATTCCTCTTCCAGCTGGTAAGGAAGAGAAAGAACACAGCACAAGAAAATAAGAGATTATTGGGGTACTATGCATTTCTCAAAAGAAATTAAAGTGTTTTAGAAACAAGGGGAAAAGATCTGAACTAGTATTTCTAAAAAAATATAAATATAGAGTAACAAAGAATTACTAACTGCTAGGGAAATTCTTTGTGTAAGGGACTCTTGTAAAAACCATGAATTCACCCAGGTCTCCTTCTAGGTTTACGTTCAAAGTAGGAATGTCAGTCCAAAAGGAGGAAAAAGTGACAGAAACTCTTCATTTCCCTTGGCCATGCCAGGCATCATCCCTAGGTGTAGGTGAGTGGTGTTTTAATTAGTAGGCAGTGTGTGTTAGCTGTGTCTCTAACAAAATGCTACAAGCAAACACACATCAGTATAAGCATAGATGGAATGTGTGCTTACAGTTTATTTATACTATCCATCATAACAATGATGATATGTGTATATATAACGGAAACTATAATTTATCCCTCAAAGATAATTATATAGAGTGAGTTTGAAGGATAAGAACAAGGTTAATTTGAGGAGAGAAAGAACAATACAGATATCAAGTTTTGATCTGTGATTCAAAAATTTGTTTGTAATAGGAAATACCATGACAGAGTTGGCTAGACTTGGGACAGCTTTTTGTCTTTTTTTTTTTTTTTTTTTCTTTCTGGCTGAAGAGCTTTCTCAAAGAGGAGGACAGTGTTGAACTGGATATCAGTCTCGGAACAGGAAGCATGGATTTTTTGCGAGAGCTCTGTAATCTTTCCTCATAACAGATGAGGAGCTGAGTAGTTAGATTACTTTACTGTGAGAAGATTGTTAGTGTACATTTACTTCTTGAGCTATGATTGGCCTTATTGTGGAAATCTATGAAGAAGGTTACCCACCAACTTGAAATGTAGAGATTATCCCTTGAGAAGTATCAAATGCTTATAAAACAACTGGCAGAAATAATCTGCCCAACATGGTTTTATTATCCTGACACTTTCAATTATCATGACATGTGCTCAGCTCTAGATCTGGTTACATAATATTGTGAATTTAAATGTTTAGATGTACTTTTTCCTGGTGAAAATGTCTAAAGCTATGAGGGATGCGACTGGTGAAGCCCAGATGATATCTTGAACTTATGTAGTGGTAGTTACTGCAAGTGTAAGTGAAATTTACAGTCTGATGTGGCATGGATGAGGGTATATATTTTGTTTCCAAGTTTATCACACTGTAATTCAGAGACACAAATGATCTGCAGAGCAATTGCTGTACATGGAGATAGAGCTATTTGGTCATATAGTGAAGGCTTTCTCCTGTTCTCCAGATTCTGAAAGGCATTAAAGCACAACTAAAACTATATGGAATATGTTCTTCAAGTTCTCTTGTTGAGGTATATGCTCTCATTTGGGAGAGTACCCCATTCATGAAGTGGTATTTTCTTGAAGTCGTGTTGTATATTGTCAATGTTTGAGGATCCTGCCCCATTTGAAGTGGGTGGACCATTATGAAGACTATCCATATTCAAATGAAAGAGTCTTATTAAAGTAACATTTGTGACTCCGTGGGAGATGGGAAAGACATATTGGAAACTTCTAGCATCCACACTGAAGTGAGAAACAACATTTCAGCTGGAATCTACTCAGCTAGCAATGGATTTAAAAGGTAGTTTGGCTCAAATAGTCCAGACTGTACAACATAATTGTGAGAAATATCAAGAGAATTGTCTTGGATCCAAAGTTTATTGCCAATATACTGCATTTGAGAAAAAAAACAGAATCAGGAGACAAATCTTGAGACAAATTCTTGAGTTAAGAAATGAAGGACACCCATTACAGTGGCTTCTTATCAAAATTGGTGGATAAGTTGATGAAAATAGTTCATAATGACCATGCTTGGTGAATTAAAGTGAGAGCAGAAGTGAGCATGTTTAAAGGGTGATATGATCGAGTGGTCATATTGGTGGTGAATAACAGAGTTTAACAGAAAAAAGATGAGTGTGAAAGGACATTAGAAATGGACTTCAAATTGCTGACCATCATGGCAAAACTAAGACTAGTACTGAAATGTGTAATTCACAGTATATGCTAATAAAGAAAATTAAGAAAAAATATTAAGGCTCTGGTGAGAATACACAAACTCAATAATAGCTTTTTGCATTTGCAGATGGAAACCATCTCCCCCATATGCAGCTGCTTCACATCCCACAGGTTAACAAACCAGAATACCAAATGCCTTATACAGGCCATATGCTAGCAAAAGACTCTCTTCTGAAATACATTAGAAATGCAAGCATGTGAAAATGTCTGTCTATGTCAACTTTCATTACTGATTTGAACTTGGTGACTCTCTAGTAAATGGTATTTACAAATGGTACCACTTAATTATATAACTTTGACAAAGTCTTTAGAGGAAGACTATCTCTCAGCATGTGTTGGGCACTTCTGAAGTTGGCTAAGAAAACCTCCACTTCAAATTTCAAGCTTCACTTTCCTCTTCAAACAGCTACTTCACCTTTCCAAGGAACATGAATGGATGTGGTGGGACAGCATGCTTTGATGGTGTTCAAGTCAAGAGGATGTAGTAGATGCAAATAAAATATAAACAAATATTTCAGGTAAGTCATATTGAAAGATAGCTCTGTTCAGAGCTCATCAGTAGCTGTTTTCTTGTTTCTTCTCTTTCCTCATTTTTATATGTTCTTTCACAAGGAGTCATAAAATATATGTGACTGACTTACTATTTTAGAGACTTTTTTATTATTCACGTGATTTCTTGGAGAAAATTTAACTGTTAAGGGTTAAATTGTTAAACTCTTTTTCTCTTTTCCATAGATTCACTGTAGCTGTGTGCACTGCTTGCTGTTTCCTGAGATGACAGCCTATCTTCTGTCATCAAGGTCTAGACAAAATCTACACTTAACTCAAGTTTATGGCAAAAAATAGCCTTAAGAAAAATGACACAGAACTGCATAAATCTTAGAGCGTATGGTACAGCAGAACTTGATGGCACATGTTCTTTTCAGCCAGTAATGCACTTCTCCTTATGTGCTTGTTTATTCTGAACAATTAAAGGTTGCATGGGACAGCTGGTGAAACGAAAGAGGAGTTCAAGGCATACCTTACATCTTTATTTTCCTCTATCAGCAGAACAATGAACTATAAAATTCCTTAGGTTTTCACGCATGTTATTATCATTATATAGGATGCTACCTTTTATATTTTTAACCACTTAATTTTCTAAAACTTCACTCTCCCCTGTTCTTGGAAAGTAACTTACAAATAACACCTTAGCCTTAAAGAATGCTTTTCATCTTTGATGCTGGTAAAGCACATTTAAAAAGGATAGTGAGCATTATTATGTCCATAATATAGGCAGAAAATCTGCAGCAGAAAAAGGTTAAATGACTTCCCAGAAGGTACACAGAAAAGCAGAACTAGGAGTGGAAGACAACCACCCACAAGTCCAAGGATAATTTCTGTCCTTTGGAGGTACATATAAGGTACAAATAAGAAGTGCTACATGACCTCCTCTCTGTAAGATGTTTTTGCATAACATGGTTAAGTTTGGGTCTCATTGCTCTCACTTCTGCTTGGCTGATAGAATTTCAACTTTTTTAACCATGTGTGACAAGAGCAAGCCTTAACATCTTTAGAAATTGCTACCTTAAGGAGCTTGTACAGATGCTTTTATTAAAAGAAGAATTTGGAAGATCCCACAGTTGAGTTTCATGTTCGTACCCACAGCAGTAGATAGTCTCTTCTGAAGCTTATTGACATGGAAGAGAATAGAAACATTGAAAAAACTGTTTTATCTAACACTTAATGATTAAAATGCACATTTGCAGGCACCTGCAGAAAACCCAAGCTTTTCATTCTGAAGAAATATGCCTACTTTCTGTAACAGTAATAGTAGCTGCTATACTATCCAGACTTTAAATAAGGTTTTGAAAGTATTCCATGTGATGTCCACACAACAAACTAGGGAAGTGATGTCTAGATGCAAACAATGAATGGTGAAAACTTTTGGAAGCCATAGTCTAATAGTTCATAGTTCAAACTCAACCCGGAAGGCTGTTTCAAGAATATTTCTGCAGTTACCTGTCCAGTTCCAGATAGGGAGGGATAGCCAGAAAGGTGGAAAACAGGCTTGGAACTTGAGATTATATTGATAAATTGGAGAAATTACCTGAGGAAAAAAAATAGGATAAAGTTGTTCAGTAGGGACTATTGCAAGATGCGAAGTTTAGGTAGGAATAATCAGCCATGCAAATGCGTACAGGGAAACAGCCAGGTAGCTTGCCCACAGAAAGGCACCTGTGAATTGTTGAGTATAAAACCAGAAGTAAATAACATTATGCTGTTGTAAATCAGGAAAAGATATACCAGGGTTTATCAGCAGGTTTGGTTAAAAGATATATGCATCTTACAGAACTGAAAGAACCATAAGTGGATTACTGTGTTCAGTCCTGGGCACTGCTCTTCAACACTGGTTGAAAAGAGTCTGGAACAGAACAAGGAAAATTAAGAGGTCTGGATTAACTGGTTTGCAGGATGAAACTATTTAGTTAAAAGAAAAGGAGTCGGATGAGAAACATGTGATTAATCTTTAAGTATGTTAATGTCTAATGCACAGAGGAAAAGAATGATCTGTTATCTATCTTCATGACAGATATGACAAGAAGTAATGGCCTTAATTTTCAGTAAGAAACCTTAAAGTTAAACATTAGATAATCTTTCTATCAGGAAAGAAAGTGAAACACAGCTGGCTTAAGGACAGTCCATTGCTGAATGTGTCTCGGGAGAGGTTAGTCACCTACTACAACCCTCTCTGGGGGCTAAGGAAGGGGCTGGGTAAGTTCTGGGAGGCTGTTCTGCACCAGCTGATGGCTTTGGCATGAGATACTCTGAACACAAAGGCTTTAGGCCCAAGTTGGGCAGGTTCTCACATGGTGGAAGATCTGTTGTTTCAAGATTTCGTAGTCTCATCAAAGCATAAAATGTTTGTTTGTCATGTCCTTAACAAAAAGCATAAACTTTCAATCTGATTTTACTCATAGTTCTCTGGGTCTGCAGACAACCTGAAACACCAGCACAGAGGTGTGATCTGTGAGTATAGAAATATGCTGTCATTCAGAGCAAAAGTGATGGGAGCATTATCTGACGTATGCTTAGGGTCTTGTCTTTGCAAATAATTTGAGTGAGTGTACAGGGTCTGTCTGGACCTGTTTTAATTAGTTTTGTTACAGTTTTTCTTTAGTATTTCTTTAACTTAATTAAAATTGATAAGTATAAGTTAGAATAAGTTTTTTCCCACTGTCTCAGTATTTGTGTGTCTGTGGGTATACCCCACTGAAGCAAGTGCACAGGTAGTTTTCATATGCTTCTATGAGCTAGATTTGGTATACTAGGTTATTCCTAGCTTTCTTTGTATTTCAGTATAATCAGGCTGATTTATATTAGCTGAAAATCTGATGCTTTATTTTTAGCATTTAAACTCAAAGAAAGAATTCATGTTCTTGTTTTAAATCTGCTGGGACGCTGGGACTTGGTGAAAAGCTTGTGTGAAGAGATGTCAGGACTACTGGCTACCACAAACAGTGGAAGGTGACGTGGAGGAAAATGCAAAGAACACTTTGAGAAGTAGATTAACTTTTTGCATACATTTTTGTGAGGAATTTTAACATGCAGTTATTATTAAACAAATAAATGGGAAGGTTATTTCTGTTCAGAAGGGAAAATTTTACTCACTTTCACAGATAAACAGTCTGTTTCTGTAAAGTTTATAGGACACTGTCAGGACTTTCTGCCTTCAGTATGTTGGTTGGTATGCTTTAATTTCTTCAATGGAACACAGAGGGATTAGCTAAGGAAGGATGAAAAGGAATTTGGTTCTGAGTGAAATTTTCTGAAATGAGTGTAATGAGGTGAGCTGTATTGCCAAGATACTATTTGCAGTACATATATCTGGCAAGATATTGTTTGTTCCATACTTCTGTTTCAAAGTGTAGTGAATTAGTTAGCATAAATTTAGTAATGAACAAAATTGGTCTATTCTTTCTAGTATTTTGGTATCACTATACTGTTACTGCACGCTGGTTTGATCCAGGATCAGTCTATTTTCAGCTAGGCTCACAGAATCAGAGAATGGTAAGGGTTGAAAGGGATGTCTGGAGATCATCTAGTTCAACTTCCCTGCTAAAGCAGGTTCACCTACAGCATGTTGCACAGGATTGCATCCAGAAGGGTTTTGAATATATCTAGAGAAGGAGACTCCACAAACTTTCTGGGCAGCCTGTTCCAGTGCTCTGTCACCCTCACATTAAAGCATTTTTCCCTCATGTTCAGCTTGAACTTTCTGTGTTCCAGTTTGTGCCAGTTGTCCCTTGTCCTGTCTCAGGGCACCACTGAAAAGAGTCTGGCCCCATCCTCTTGACACTTGCCCTTTAGATATTTATAAGCATTGTTAAGAACCCCTCTCAGTCTTCTCTTCCCCGGCTAAACAGACCCATGTCTCTCAGCCTTTCTGCATAAGAGCAATGCTCCAGTCCCCTAATCACATTCATAACCCTCTGCTGGACTCTCTCCAGTAGTTATTTGTCTTTCTTGAACTGAGGAGCCCAGAACTGGACACAGTACACCAGATTTGGCCTCACTAGGGTGGAGTAGAGGAGGAGGATAACATCCCTCGACCCACAGACCACACTCTTCTTAATGCACCCCAGGGTACTATTGGCCTTCTTGGCCACAAGGGTACAATACTGGCTCATGGTTAACCTGTCATCGACAAGGACTCCCAGATCCTTCTCCGCAGAGCTGCTTTCCAGCAGGTTTCCCCCTAACCTGTACTGGTTGTTCCTCCCTGGATGCAGGACCTTAAACTTGCCTTTGTTGAATGTCATTAGGTTCCTCTCTGCCCAATTCTCCCACCTGTCCAGGTCTTGCTGAATGGCAGCACAGCCTTCTGGTGTATCAGCCACTCCTCCCAAGAATCTGAAAATTCAGCTTGCAAGGATGTGAAGAAGCAGCCCTCCCCTGTACCTCTACTGTGCTCTGTGTTTTTTTTCCAGTAGTTAGGAGAGCTATGCAGTGTTTGGTCCTGTGACACTGGTGCTGGGCTACAGTTCTTAGAAGAGCAGCAAGTTTGCTGCAGATGGCCTGGATTACAGCTCTGAGAGGGAGCAGCAGCAAAGAAGGAGGAATTCTTGCAACAAAAAACTGAGCAGCCAATAGGAGTTTGAGAGGGCTGGAAAGGAACAGGTTCCTAAAACCCCTTTTATGAGACTAACATGTTATGAAGTGCTTTACAAGGTATCAGTGAGGCAACATGCAAGGTATTTCCTGCAGCATTTAATCACATGTAGATTAGATCATTACAGCTGTACAAGAGTATTTCATTTTTGCCCTCAAACAAAATTTAGTATTGCTCTTAGGCAATGAACTCTAAGGAAGAAAAAAATATTTTGTAGAATAATTCCATGAAAATATATATCAGTTTGAAGACTGTCAGCAATCATTTCAAAACTCCATTTATTTCACAGTGAACTTTGTGCATGTCTGCAGGGGGTATAAAATGGAAAGACAGAGAAAGCAATTTATTAAAGCCAAACTGCACCAAGCGTAGACACCTTGTCACCCATCCCACAACAGGGAGTTTTGCCTTTCCACTTAAGCCAAATGTCACCATTCTCATGAATGACATAATATATACAGTGCTGAGTTCACTCCAGTTTTCTTAAGGAAACTTTATCTGTTCCTTGTTCTCGGTTCTTCTGCTAAAAGAGATGCTTGTGGAAGTACAGATATAACTGCCAATTGGCCTGATAATTGGTCCTCCCTCTCCCACAACCCTATGCTGAAGAGCCATGTATCAATACACCTGTTACCAACATGACATAAATGCTCTTATGACAATCACTATTTTCTCTCATACAGAGAGTCAAGGGCAGAGGATCCTCAGGCATACTGGAAATGAGACAGAGCAGGTAGGATTCATCTCGCCTACCTCCAGGCATCTGCATTACAGAGTGTGAGGGTATAGGACAAGAACAGTGGGCTAGATTGGGTTTAAATGCTTGTGCTGAAGACACCTGAATAATCTTCTAGCAGTGACAAGATGATGGCTTTGCCGGTCTGAAAATGAAGCAATGGACCACTGTTGCTTATTTTTGAACTATCTTCCATGAGATCTGCATCTGAGAGGGCAAGGTCTGATGGAGTAGAAGCAGAAAATGAGGAATATTTAGCCAGTTCCTAGGAGTCAGAAAGACAGAAGACCAGGAGTTAACAGGATTTCTTTGAGTTGAGAAATTAAAGGGCTGAGAAGTCAGCAGTGAAGTTTCTGTCCAGCTATCTCCATGGGAAGGAGGAAAAGCTCTGGAAACACAACAGGCCGCATCCCTTATGTGGAGATGGGACAGACTGCGTGTGCATATGAGAGTCTCACTGGTGCATACATGGCTGTCTGCTTGAACCTGGGATGTGCCACGATTGCAGATGGGTAGAGTGGGCAGACAACTTTTTGGAAAGAAGTGTTCTGTTACATAATTTCTTCCTCCTCGTCCTCATGCTCTCTGGCATGGCATAGCAGCTGTACAAAATTCCTCTTCTGGCCTTGCACAGCCTAAGAAGATCTTCTCTGGGAGGCTACCATTTCCTAAGCCGAAAAAGGCTTGTGCCACTGTTAGTGATATTGCGAAGTCATCAAGAGCAGTGGCCCAAGAATCTCATTTCAGTTCTCCAACCCTGCTGTGCTTTTTGCCACAGGCTAAGCAGGTACAGGAGACTGTGACATTGTGTGGCTGTAGACTAAACCTTTCCTATTTACACAGATGTGTTTGAGTGAGTAAACTGTCACACTACACTCTTGTACAGTTTTTATTTCATTTTTGGGTTATGGATATGTACTTTCATATATTTTTCAATAATAAAATTAGTTAGGCACTTTACACTTTTGAAAAAACAAAGTACAATTACATTTTTAGATCATAGTATTTTCATAGTAAGACTTGTGTGCAGTACAGTTGCTAGTCCTGTCATGTATGTCAACTCATACTTAATTTTTTTTTCACTGAACTTAATGTTCACTGGACAAATCTTTAAAAAAGGATAAGAAGAAAATATTCTTACCTAAACAGTAGAATAGAACTTTCCTTGACATTCTGAAAAAAACCTCAACCTTGAAATATTCATGTTGCACTGTATAGACTGCCCATGAAACATACATGAAAAATTATACAAGGTACAAGAAAAAAACACATATCACCAAAATTAGATTCTTTAATTTAAAAGACAAATCTTTATCTAGCAAGTAAAATGAGAATCTAGTAAGAGCTAGATGTGCCTCTAGTAACTACCATTTTGGAGAAGTCTGGCTGCTCCTGTCTTTGTAAACCTGATTGAGGCTGTGCTTTCCAGCCACCAGAAAGCTGCTTTCTCATGCTTTCTCAGGTGTTATTTAATACATAACATGCACTTAAAATACCAGGTGAAGACATTACTTAGCAAGCACTAACCTAGTTATGATAGAGCATCAGCTTCACATTCTTCAGCCAAATGTAATTGTTTTGCTGACAGTTAAATTATTCTGTTGAATATCCAGTTGCCCAGTAAAAGTCATTATAGGTCAGGATAGCACCTGATAGGTAACTTCCCCCAGAATAGCGAGCATAATATCCATATCTTTTCCATGCTCTCAAAGCAAATCTCACAGAAAATATTATTTTGCTTATTTTAGGACAGGTTCTTCTCAGAATTGCAGGAACAGCAGCAGGATGAGAGCACAAGTGATCCCTTCCTTATTCAAAAGCACGTGGCTGCTTTTACCTCAAAATGCCATCCTAGCTGTTATTAAACATTAGCCTACAGATATGATGGGGGTGGATCCATGGATAAGAGAGATGTGTTTCCATTAAGAAGGCCCAGTCAGCATAGACGATAAGGCCTGTCAGTCTCTAGGAGACTACTGATGAGCGCGCACAAAAAGTGACTCCCAGATTTCACCAAAGCAACTAATGATTTCTATAGTTGTGTTCTTTGTATAGTTGTTCTCCATCCTAACAAGTTTTCTAACCTACTGGCTGATCTGAAAAGGCCCACATTCACAGGATGAATTCAACACTCTTTTGTATAAATAAGAAATGCCAAATTTTCTCACCTGTCTACTACCATGGACAATAATGTTGCTTTCACTACAGATGCCCTGTGCTGACATCTCCTGATCTTTCCTGTCTTCTGCTGCTCTGACTGATGGATGAGTCTTTGTGTTCTGCCAAATGTTGCCAAGCAGAGCTGACCATCTGCAGCTGCCCCTGAAGGTTGGGAGAAGGTATCCCAAGGACCCTTCCTCCAGCCGTGTTTTTGTCTGGTCCTCTTGTTGTGACTGTAGATGGGTTGGTCACTGATCTGTGACCAGGGTCTGGCTTGGCTTCAGTAGGCTGGTGTTCTGCAGCTGCTCTGGGCCCTGGAAAAGTACCAAATATACCTCCAGATGCCCTTGTGCTGGTAAGCAAAAATGTGGCACACAGCACCAGTTCCACTTGGGTGGCTGGTCTGGGTAAGGGTACTGACAGTGCAGGAGAAGGAGACGGATTCTGGCATAGCAAAAGAAGAATCAGGGGAACCAGTCAATAGGTGTTTTGTTTGCTTGTTGCTGTGGTTTAAAGCATACAGCAGGTGAAAATCTGTAGTGCTGATAAGCTGATAGAGGGAAAGGGAACATGGAGTCTGGTCATGTAATGCTTAATATCAAGAAAATCCCCACATATACGGAAGCAATTATTTGCACTGTAGATGTAAGCCAGCTGGCTGTGTGGCCATGGCTGCAGCCTAACATTAAATATGCAGCAGTTACTGAGCCGCAGCTCACTATAAATGATATACCTCCCCATTATTCCTTCTTGTGTAGACAAGCCCATAAAGGGAAAAAAAAAAAAGAAAAAAAAAAGGGAGAGAAAAGCTGACCTGAGTGTACAGTCTACTTAAATGCTTTTGAGAGAGTGCATGCCAGTCCATTTTGGGCTTCAAAGACTTAAAATTTAAAAGTTAGAGTTTTTCTCTTATGTTTCAATCAAGAAAAATTATATTCGGTTGAGGCATATACAGACAATTACAGGCTCCCTTCTAGATGTCTTGAGATACTTACATATAACAGAATATGAAAGTTTTCCATGTTTGGGTGTAAGTTACAGTCCTCTATGCATAATAAAAGTATTTTCCTTATGATAAAGAAAGTTGAGTACTGAAGAAAAAGTATCTCTCTTGTTCTACTTAATTGATTTCTGTGCAAACCAAGACATTGTTTAGATTAAGAAAATGATGTATGAAATTTGTCTTACAATCTGTTTATGCGAAAAAATAATTTTTAAAAGGATTATATGGCACAATGGTATGGTTTTACATAGTGGTCTTACAGTTACACTCATTCTGAATTTATAGTTGTAATTGTGGGAGAAAAGAATAAGACAAAGGGAGGAGAAGATGATATGGGTTTTCTGGAAAATTTTGTGGCTTAGTCTCTCTTTGTCCTAAATTCAACAATCACCATGCTGCATTGTAACAGCATGTGATAAATATACTAAAATTTTAGTAAATTTTAAGGTCACACCAGTCTTAATGTCACACAACTGTCTGAAATGCTTCACTTATCTCTCAATAATTGTATTGGTTAACTTTAAGGGGAGGGATCCTATTTTTCATTTTTTTTCCTATTGCCAACACTTTATACATAACCAATTTCAGTGAGTCCTTATTTGTTTTTTTTCCGTGTACTGTTTTGGTTTTTTTTGTGTTGTTTTAAATTTGATATTATTATTGCTAGCATGTTTTTGGCTGTAATAGGGAATATATATATGTGTGTGTGTATAATATATATACACACACTACTGTCATTATTAATCTAAAAAATTAACAGAACTCAAAAGCATATGTGGTAATTGAAACTACCTACAAAGTTTCAGTCCGAAATAAGTAAATATTTGTGGGGGCATTTCCACATCAGCTGATAGTTATCGGGCTCTTACACTGAAATATATATAAAGTGCCTGAAGGCAATGATACTAATACACTGTTTAACCCATGCTACTCTGTGCAGACCCAGGACAAGGCCTTTCCTGTGGCAGGGAACCACAGCTGAAGGCAAGAGCAAGCCAGAAAGCAGGCAGAGCTGGCTGAGCAGGGCTTGCAGCAGAGAAATGGGGAACCGGAGCTGCCAGGAATGTACAGACAAGGGCTTGCAGCAGAGTATTTCAGAGGTGGGATAGGGGACAAAGGCCAACCATGCTCTTACTGAGCTCACCTCTAGCCCTTGCTGCCTTAGGTGGATCAGAAGTCAACCAAGCAGCTCCTCTCCCAACTCATGTCAGGGTCCACCACTGGGTGCAATCAAGCCTTTGCAGGAGCTCAGCCACAGTGAATAACTGCTGATTTTGTAACATCCTTCCCACCATCTTTCCTCAAAGCAAGCAAAGGCTACAGTGTTGGCAGGACTGGTGGTAGCATCAGTGATGGTGTGAGCGCTGTGTAAGTGTGGAGTCAAGACTAGGTGGCTTTTTTAGGGGCATAGGGTAAGTCAAGCCTCCAGTTGAATTTAAGGAGACTGTTCAATATTCAGTACTTTTCTTTCTAAAATGTAATGCGTGCATGTACAGTGAATGCTGTCCTTAAAATGTGAAAATCGTTTTACTCAGTATTTGGTAGTTTCTTGCTATTATTGCTGTGTAATAGCTGAGTTATGGCAGGACAAGTACTGGCAACAAAATTTTGTTTCCACTTGCATAATTGTAGGAGTCATAAATTGGTGGAAAAACTTTTTTTTTTTTTCTCTCAAGGGAAGCTCTTTCCTTATGTCCCATCTAAAAAATCTATGGCAAGGATCCTAATGATTTCAGAGAAAACTAGATGGGGCCTCTTAAGAAATTCTTTTAAAATGTTTTTAACATGTATCTGTTTTGGTAATACTCCTTCTGTTAGCTTTTGTCTTGACTGGAAATAAACATTTTAAATTACTCTGCATGAAATTGAGATTATTATAGACAAATAGAAATTGGATGGTTTGGTCTTTCTTCTATCAGTAGGTATGTCCTTTCCCTGGGTGTATGATTTTTTTTTAAATCTATTTTTCTGTCCCTCCTAGCTTCCCCTCTCCTTTTTTCTTTTGCCCTGCATACTTATTGTCTCACAAATTTTCACTGCATATGCCCTGTTGAAAATTCACCCTTTTCCTAAATTGCAAAGTAAGAAAAATAACTGAATCTTTTTTTGTTCTCTTTTGGTCAGTTTAACAGACATGTAATCTAGAATAATGCTTCTATTCTGCAGTTTAACATTAAGACAACACTTTGGTCAGTATCTGCCTATGGTCTGGGCTATGGTGAGGCATGGGTATATATTCCATGTACCTGAAGAATGTTGAGACTTAATGGAGCCCCTAATTACTCTCCCATCTCTTGCCACACACTAAATGCAGCAGTTTTAAAAGACTACAGCTGTGACTGTAAGGAAAAAAAAAAAGGTCAGTCAGGAAAAAAACCAACAATGTAGGTAAGTAAGACTATGAAAAAAAAAAAAAAGCTGAGCTCTGGAGAGGGAGAAGAGGCTAATTCTAGGTAGTTTAATGTACGTCTTGTGGTCTGGTGAAGAAAGATGGGCCTTGTTCCCTTATCTTTTCTTGTATGAAGTAGCCACAATAAGAGCTGAAAACTTGGTATTTCTCATGGTCTGGGATTTGCAAAGCCATATATAAATCGTCTTCTGGGTTTTGGGTGTAAGTGTACATTTTTTTGTTATCCTGAGACAGGTAAAGCCATTAACTACATAGCAGGAAAAGAAATCACAGGCAGTGAAAAATGAAATGCAAAAAACTGGCTTGTAGATTGGGCTAAAAGGTAGTTGGATACTCTTTGAAACCTGTCTACCTGGTATTCTGTTTAAGGCTTGCTGTAAGAGGCTCAATTGATCCCTTTCCATATGACAGGTGAAATCAGTCAGAAGAGAGTACTTGCTCTGCTGTGACCCTGGGTCGAGTGCTGGATGAGTGTGTTGCGCAGATTGTGTCTGACCATGGGAGCCTTCACTAAGTGCAAGAAAACCTCTTTTCTTATCTCTGAATGAGACTGAGAAGCAAAGAGCAGGCGCTTCACCTGATGCTGCCTATGTCGTGGGCTAAGGAGAGATGTAGGATATTCGGCTGTTCAATTTCAGGAAGTAGTCCTACCAAAGGGTTTGAAGGAACCTGAATGGGCATGCTGCTACCATAAGTAGGAAGCTGAGGGTCAAGCCCTGCTTTTGATGACATTACAACAAAGTCAGTCCAAAAGAACTTGGATGTAAATACTAATTATGTTCTTGCTCTCTTGTGCTTTCTGTAAAATACTTAAGTCTTTCTCTCCATCTCTTCTTGCTTTGTGACTGAATTTTTATTGGTTTTGGTTGACTTGGATGTGGAATACATTAGGACAGAGAAATTATTTCTAGAATTAGGTACTGGATCTGCATGGTTGTAGTTCTTTCCAATTTGCTTGGTTGCTTTTTTTTTTTAAGTATTGAAGCGCCCGGACATTAATTTATTGTTCCGAGTACAAAATGATTAGACAACCTTCAAACACATTTGCACAGTTCAAGTCAAATGAAAGTTACATTTGTGTGACTATTAAAACAGATTTTTAAAAGTGTAATATTTAAATGGTAATAGATATGTCAATGTTGGATTCTTTACTGTATGCCTCCACAAAAGTGATCTTCATTGGAGACTTATAAGCTTCACTTCTAATTTTCTTTAAATACATTGAAAACATAAATTGAAGCAGCTAGTCTCTTAATTCATGGTTTCTTGCTGTATTCCATGAAACTGTAGATATAGAACTGGCTTAGAGGAAAAATGAAGCTTGCTAATGGTGGGAATAAGAACTTGGTTAGAAATTATAAAATAAGACAAAGATGAGTGCCAAATTCTGTACTAAGGAAACTAAGTAAAGGCCCTGCTTGTTGCTCACAGGATTTGAGGAAGGGCTATTGAGCCATTCAGCTCAATGGGACTTCATGCAAGTACAACTGTGCCCCCATGTGGATATCAACATAGCTTTAGAGCTCACACTGCCTCTTTCAGAGGTGCCCAGACCCCAAAACTCTTGCTGGTTTCAATGAAGGTGCAACTCTGTCTGAAAATTTCTCCTTTGAAAAGCCCTTCAGGCATAGACATTGATCTGTGCTCTGGATGCAACTAGGAGAGAGAAGACTGTTATACAAAGAAAAATAGGGCTTTTTTCTTTAGTGGCTGTGCTTGCTTGTCACTTTACATGCAGATGCTGGTGTTCTTTTTATTTAACCAAATTGCTTTTTTCCTCTAACTCACACCCTATACTTTCAACAGCTTCTGCTTCATTTCTTAATAATAGCCCAGCTGCCTCTTGTTTTTATGTGTCTTTGTTGATGCATTACCTAGTTATGCCTCCTGAGAGTTTGCTTGCTGAGGCTTTATAATACCTGCTGGAAGCACTTTTAGGGAATATATCACTTTACAGAGCAACACCTATTTAGCTTCCATTCCGTATCACTGAAAGTGCCCTTTGAACAAGTTAAGCTTAAAAATAAATTTAGAAGCAGAGAGTGTGACATTAAGTTAAAGAGTGAAACAAGATCTTACCCTGGAATTTAAAAATGCGTATAAAGAGAAATTCAGTGGGTGCTGTGACAGTCTCTGTTAACAACAAAGTGAGGATGAGATGACCCCCCTTACATCCTTGATGATGTACATGACTCTAGTATCAAGTTCCAAAGTGTACTCCCCTTATCTTGACATCTATG
Organism: Mesitornis unicolor; assembly: GCF_000695765.1. Classification (NCBI taxonomy): domain Eukaryota; kingdom Metazoa; phylum Chordata; class Aves; order Mesitornithiformes; family Mesitornithidae; genus Mesitornis; species Mesitornis unicolor. The sequence goes on from NW_010169901.1 coordinate 218,473, forward strand.
GCTGGATGAAAATAGCAGCGGAGGTTTTGACTGAAAAACCCTCCAAATTGGAGCACTGTAGGAATGATGTTAGAAAAATCTCAAATCTATGGCAAACCATCCTACACTGCTGTCTTTCAAAGGTGTTTTATTTAAGTAAAGAGCAAAGCTGTGAGCATTTGGAAAAACCTGCCTGGAGAGCAATTTCTATTCCTACTACAAAGAATGGGAGTGAGAAACCCCCTTCCCTTCAGACTTCTGAGCCTAAAGAGAGCTTAATTAAAGTAAATCAAGACAAGAAATATGAAGAAGTGGTAAGAGAAATTAAATATTTCTCTATGCTTAATAGAACAAGCATCTTCATTTTGGTCTTGTGAACTTACCCTGAATGGTCTTGTGTTCATATAAAACTACTGAATTTCCAAATATAAGTATATAACTATTGGCAGCATTCTGGTATGCTATTTTTTTTTATCCTAAGCCTAACAAGTGAGTGGCAGTGAATATGTGAGCTTGTCTTAGGGACCCCAGAGGGACTTGTTCACTGTGGTTTCAAACTCTCAGCAGCTTTGTTGCCATTCCTCCAAAGAGGGCCATCTAAAGTATGAAAGGACCAATGGATTTGGCTTAGAATAGAATTTATTTCCTTCTCCCATTTATTCAGAAAGATGTTATTCTTGCTCCTGTTGAAGTAATTGGCAAAGCTCATACAAATTCATCAGAGGGCAAGACTGGGCCTCAGCGTAACTGGGCCTGTGCACCACGGTGCTTGGGCACTGTAGCAAAGTGAGAGTGTGCCTGTAAGTGGGTTCATCAGCATGGTGGTGAATGGGGCCCTGCATGTAGGCATGTTACCCCCTTCACTTGAAAGAAGGAAGATCTACTTCCATGTTCTTGTCTGAGTGATTTTTGGATGGAAATGACTACACACTGGAAAAAAGAGGAGGAAAGCGATGAAACATGGGGCTGTCTTGACTATCTTGGATGAAAGACAAAAGAAATCTGGCAGATATGGACACCAGCCCCTGTTTTACACATCTTTGGTAAGTGTCTTACCTGTTGGGCTATTAGCTACTATGGACAGGTTTGCTCTTGTTGGCAGGTTTCAGGTCTGAGAAAGGAGAGGAGAAAAATGACACCATACATTTCCAGCTTCAGGTTTTAAACAGAGTATTTCTTAGGTACTGAAACCTAAACGCAGTAACTACTCAGAAGACAGAAGCCTCTTTAGCCTGTAAATGTTAGGAATAGCCTTCCAGATGAAATAATAAAAATAACTCTGGTGCTTTGGCATGAAGGGAGGTTGACATTTTTCAGCCCCCAAAAAATCAATACAAGTGGATTTATGATCATACCAACCAGGTGACTGCTTTTAAGTGTTTAGGCTTATTTCTACTTAGATCTCCCCTGATGGTAAAATAGATACAAAACTGTATTTTCTGGTCCACTGTAGCGCAGTGGACTCTGTTAGTCTGTCTGGAAACAGTAGGAGAAATTCTGTGACAAAAATGATCAGAAATCAATGTACGTCTATCTGTCTATTTTTTCATTTCTTTCGATTGTTGCTTACTACTCCAGAGAACAACAATTTGAACGGCTGATGATCTGGTGTAGTATCTGGAATGCAATTAGAATTTCTTCAGTGCTAAACTTTTGGTAACATTTACAGTAAAGACAGGTTGAACATGTCATAGTTTAGCCTGTAAGGCTAGAACCCGTCTGCAGTAGGTGCTGTTTGTATCCTGTTAACAGACAACATGTGTTGTTAATTACGGCATTGGAAACAGTAAGTTGACCAAAAAGGGTCTTGGCTTGTATGCTTCAGAGTCATCCATGTGCACTGAGAAGGTGCCTTACAGTAATTCCACCTACTTTTTTTAAAAAAGCTTAACCATTCATTGGCCAGACCCTGACACTTCATGCTATCTAGTTATTTCCCCATTTTAAAGAAGTAGTCACAGGTGATATCTCTTTACCAATAGTTTATAAGCAGTGAACTGTACGTTATGCTCTGTGAAGAGTGTAGCAGGGCAGTAAAGAAATCTGCTTCTTGGTGTGTGCCGGACCAGGTGGAATTACCTAGAGGATGTTGGAAAACTTGGAGTAGTTTAAGAGCAACCTTGAAGTCTTTTTGAGAGAAAACTATTTGATACCTGAATGTCCTGGCATTTTCAAGACAAATGCATACAGCAGGAGGTATTCCTCAAGAAGTACAAATCCAGTCAAGTCCAGAGGAAGTGGGAAGAAAAAAATTTTATAAATCTTGCAGTACCTTTGTGGAGGTTGTTGCAACTAAACAAACCACTGCAAGTAAGCTTGAGATAAAGGATGTGCCCTGCAGAAGAATGTTAACAACAGAGATCTCTTTTCAAATACTTTTATTTCAGTTTCTTATGCTGTAGACTCTTAAAACATTTGTAGTATAGGGATTTTTACTTGTGTTTTGAGGGGTTCCTTCAAGAAAAGAAAACAAGAGGGTTCACTTCTGGTTAATAATAATAATATTAATAATAATAATTTAATACTAATTTATTAATATTATTAATAATTCTGATAATCCCATCATAAAAGTTATCCTTGTACTCCCACAATTTTCTATTATACTGACAAATTTTAACAGGAAATCTTGTCCTCAACAGAACATACTGGAGTCCAGTTGCTGCTCATCACATATGCTTTGTGTAAGCCATGAGGCTGCATAGGCCTTCCTTTATGCTTTCCTCTTCCCCATTCACCTGGCACTTTATCTGGTCCTTCTCAAGAACACTAGTGTGGCAAACAGTTTTGTATGTGTTGTTAAATTGCTTGCTATATCAAGAAGAGCTATGAAAGATGGAGGACTGAGGGTGAGGGTTGTTTTCATGTTCTCTACTTGTTTCCTTTTCACATCTGTTCTCCCAGTAATTATGCAGAGCCGAGGAACCTGCCGGAGGTGGTCTGTGTTCAGGTGCTGTCATGCAAGCCTCTACAGCATGTAACTGGTTGCGTAGGTACTTGAGAGAACTGCACAAAGGTAATGAGCATGAAGCTTTTTTCCCCAAATATAACTACACCCATTAACAGTCCAAGATAATTAATCTACTGCAGAATATTAAATGCTTATGGACACCCTGATGTCAGTCTCTGAGATGCAGCACTTTGCTGTGCAGGCTTGCATGTGTTCAGTGATGGAGGTGAACTGCAGTTTTGAGGCTTTGGTAACATCAGTCTGGGTATTCTCTGTTCTGAGATTTACCTGTTTCACTGCCATATTTTTTGGATTTTCTTTGAGAAACAGCCAACTTGCCACCTCCTCCCTTCTTTCTGTAAAGATAAGACCTACTTATTCACAGAGAACATCTGGTTGTCTGAGGAAAGTTTCTCATTGTGACGGAGTGATTTATTTTGTTATACTTCTGTAATTTTTGTTTCTTTTTGTAGTTGTAGGCTTAGTGTTAGTTTAGGAATGTGAAAACAGATCCTATGGCATTGAATCATTTGAGGCTTCTGGTTTTCTGCAAAAAAGAGAAGTCAGCAAATTCATTAATAGTCCCACTCTGGAATTCCATGGTATAACAAAATCTGTAGCTCTTTTAAATCAGTGTGCTTTATTATTTTAGAAACACTTTCTGCCTGTCTTATGGATTAGGGATGATGAGGTCTAGTTGTGGCAGCCTGATCTGTACTTTACTGCTAAGTGCCCAATAAACAGCTCGTCAAATGAGAGTCACTGTGAAATACATTTTCACTACATGTATTAAGTAAATGAAGGCTTCTGTCTAACTGCAATATCTCCCATAAACGCTGTTTTAGAGAAGGGACAATACTAATCTAGGATAGTCATATCTGTACTTGTTCAAGCCATTATAAACCAACTCTAAGCCTACGTTGTGTCAGGGTAGCCCTTCCTTCACTATTTTCACAAGAAGTTTTTCTCCATTTGGTTTGTACTTCGACAAATGCACCAATTTCACAGTGTCACTGTCTTCTTTTCTCACATATTCTATTTGATTTTCTTTCAATCCCTACATGACTTTTGCTCATCTTTTACATAAAGCAGAATTGCCCTGTCTTCACGTGGTTACGAAAATGCTTTTGGCACTGACAGCTTCTTTTAAGTTGCTAATGGAAGCAAGAAATATGCTGATCCAACTACCTTATTTGAATAACCATGATCACTTTCTGGAAGACAGTTGGCAAGAGCTTTGATAATTTATTTTCAACTGGGCATGCCCTTCCTCTGCCTCTCACATGGGGTTCTTTCACCTTTTTTGCTTCCATGCCATCAGAAGTTGTAGTTGCATGTGCATACTGTGGAATACAGTACAAGTGTTATTTGGAGGAAATGGCATACTCCTGGTATAGGGGTTTGCTAAGAGTATAGATACCTTTGTGTTTTGAGGGCTTCTGGCAAAACTGTATTAATACAGCCAGGCTTTCAAAATTTATTTTTTTCCTTATAGATAGCAAAATTATATCTTCCTTACATATTCGTTTACTTCTTACAACTATAAATACTTAAGCAAAGTTACATGCAACATTTCCTATTAGACTTTTGTATTATGGAAAGTTGCAACAAGAGTGTGTCAGCATGCTGTGAATCATGAGATGGTTGTGTTCTACAGCCCTTCTATTCCTTCCTATGAATTTCTGTTTTTCCTGGATGACATTTTCAAATTCCTCAGTTCTAGTTTGCCACCTCTCTTCGAATGCAATTTTGTTGCAGTTCAGAATATTGTTATTGATTAGTAATTGCTAACTAAATGGTTTATCAGCCTAATTGAGAAATTGTTCTCCTCTTCTGATAAACTTTTCCTTCTGTCTTTGTGTGGTTATCCATACACTGAATTCCAGACTTAAATCTGGGGGAGAAAAATGGCTAAACATTGTAAGCTCTCAATTTTATCTAGTTATTTCACTGTAGTACGAGATAGTGTATCTGACATCAGACTTACTTGGGAACTTGTGTTCAGCCTAAAATCCATAACTAATCACAGTTTTTTTTGTTTTTTTTTTGCTAATGACCAGTCCATCTCAATTGGTGTGCTTATACTCTCATATGCCTATACTGTGCACATGATGATCCTTTCAGCTCTAAACACTGTGTCTTGGCTTCTGGTATTGCCTTAGCATGTGTCCCTCCATATGGTGCTGTATATGGTTTAAAATGTATCAACTGCATGCTTTTGGCTTTTGATTTATTTCACTGAAACGGAAAGGAAGCCAAAATACAGAAACTAGAATTTTTGAAACACGCTGTTTATTTCCCATGAATATTGGTTTGAATGCGTGGATTACTTTGAGGAATGGTTAAATCCAAGTCTTCCAGTAGTTTCAACTTCCAGTACCCTTGCCACATCTTCCAACTGGAGTTAAGTGGAGAAATACTTTTTAAAAACAAACACCCTTCCCCACATATGCCAAGCTCTTCTGCCTGTTCTTCACATTCACAGAGAAATTCTTAGCTCATTCATATTATGTACTCAGTAAATTATCAAATTAATCCCCTTGCTGTGGCCTTCTGTAACTACTCAGGACCAGTGAACCCTCAGAAGTGTTTCTTTTCTGAACAGGTAGAAAGGTAACATCAAATACTGTTGTACAGTGCAAGACTTTGCTTCACATCTAGCGTCACCCTTTTCTAGGGCACCCTCTTACATGCATTTGGACTTCATAACACTGTAATAATATTCCAGAGAGATGATACAGCTAATTGCAATGACTGTGTATAGTATTCTTTACTGTATCATCTCTACAGGGATTGCCCATTGACTTGATTTAACCTTAAATCTGTGGAAAAATAATCTTGAAGCATAAGGCTAAAATGATCCAGTTTTTGATGACTTAACTGTTCTTTTACTGTAGCTACTGCAAACTGATATATACTATCTCTGTCAGTTATGTAAAGATACCCTGTTGGATTTTTAATGAAGGATTAAACAGAAAAATAGCTTTCCAACTTTGGATTAGAAAATATGTGTTTTTATCCTATCTTTTAGGGGTGTTTTTATTGTTTGTTTAGTGGTGTTTGTTGCTTTTTTTAAGAAAGCAGAATTATTAATTTTTTTGTAGAGCAATTTACACTACATGTTGGAAGATCTGAGGGTAGATCAGCCTAATTTCTCTGGTAGCAATTATTGATGAGGCTTCACTGACAGCATCGCTGACCTCTGGTACTTTATAGAGAGCTTTATTTTTGAAGATACAGTGCCTGCTTGGCTCTCTTCATAATATCTAGTCTAAATCTACCCTAATCCAGTTTAAAACCATTCTCCCTTGTTCTGTCACTACCTCCCCTTGTAAAAACTCTCTCCCCACCTTTCCTGTAGGACCCCTTCAGGAACTGGAAGGCCACAATAAGGTCCTCCCAGAGCCGAGCCTTCTCCAGGCTGAACAGCCCCAACTCTCTCAGCCGGTCCTCATAGGCAAGGTGCTCCAGCCCTCTGACCATCTTCATGGCCCGCCTCTGGACCTGCTCCAACAGCTCAATGAGATTTAAAATAACAGTGGAAAAGTGAGTTGGGGATAGGAAGAAAAGAGATGTACTTGGGGTGATCCTACCTTCCCCTGGCAAAGTCCATCTTTCAATTTTTCTTTCTTTTGCTGGGAGACTGATGATATGAAATTCAAAGGAACAAAATGGATAAAAGAGCAAAATAAGCCTTATTAATTATTTAGGGCCAGACCCCCCAAATCCTGTTTGGTAGTGGGACGGGATACCTTTATATGGTACTGAAGCAGAGCTTTCTAACCTGATGGTTCAAGCTTTGCTGTAAGCAATTACTCTGGATTTTGTCCTTTACTGCTACTCCAAAATCTAGAGCTATTGTGTCTAGAATGGGACATCTAGCATGACCTTTATTGGTTATAGAAGCTACAGCTGGCTGATCTAGTATCAGGCTATCAGCTTTTCTTCATCTAAAGCATCAGGTAATGTTCCCCACTTGCAAAGCAGATGATAGCCTCCTGTGAGGCATGTGGGCAGTGCTATACTGTAGAGGAGGAGGTTCTTCCTGATGCCCTCATTGGGATAAGCAGATTGATTTCCTGCTCAGTTTAGAAGTGAACCTTTCAGATGTTTCGGTAATCACATGTGCTTATCATTCTTGACTTTGCAAAGAAAGTTGGATACATTTTGAAGCTGAAGTAAAATTTATTAAACTCAACATCTCAAGTGTGATTGAGTGTACCCTCAGCAAGTCTACTGACAACACCAAGCTGGGTGGTGCATTCAAGATGCTGGAGAGAAGAGATGCCTTCCAGAGGGACCTAGACAAGCTTGAGAAATGGGTCCTTGTGAACTTCATGAGGTTCAACAAGGCCAAGTGCAAGGTTCTGCACTTGGGTCGGGGCAACCCCTGGCATCAGTACAGGCTGGGGGAAGAAGGGACTGAGATTACCCATGCAGAGAAAGAGTTGGGGATACCTGTGGGTGAAAAACTGGACAGGAGCCGGCAATACGTGCTCGTAGCCCAGAAAGCCAATCATATCCTGGGCTGCATTAAAAGAAGTATGGGCAGCAGGTCAAAGGAAGCGATTCTCCCCCTCTACTCCACTATATTAGAGACCCCACCTGAAGTACTGAGTCCTCAGCACAGGAAACGTTTAGACCTGTTAGAGACAGTCCAGATGAAGGCCACAAAAATGATCCAAGGGATGGAATACCTCTTCTATGAGGACAGGCTGAGAGAGTTGGGGTTATGCAGCCTGGAGAATAGAAGGCTTTGGGGAGACCTTATTGCAGCCTTTCAATAATTTTCCCTCTGGATATCTGTAACTTATGAAATCATTGTTTAATATTTACTTCAGCTGGTATTTTGGACTTGCTCATTTCTGTTTAGTTTTCAAAATTCCACTAAACATAGGATCACATTTTATTTTCTGCTGCTGGATTCATGACATAATGGCATTTGTGATTAGTGATTCTTCAACCTTAGACCTCATTTCAGCAAAATTAAAGCAAAATTTCAACTTTTAGTGGTGGCCCTGATATGTTGCTCGCTGCTAAGATTTGAATCATGAAAGGTTGGAGGCATAAAAAAGTGGTCTTTGGCAAATTCAGTTAAAGAATGAGAACAAGAGCAGCATATGAAATAATTCTTAACTTTTTTTTGCATAGCATCTGTTTCAAAGTAGTGGCATCATTTTAGTAAGGTAGAGCTGTAAACTGGTAAATAGTAGCTACCTACACTCCTGTACATTTTAATGCATACAATAAAAACATGTAGCACAAGTTAAACCCAAGAATTGCTGATTTTGTTTTCAAATGTGAACAAATGTGAAGGAGATTACAATTGCCACAAAAGTAGAAAAAAAATTTACATTTCTTACCCAGCTTTAATATCAATGGCGTTAATGGTTGTCTTCTATCATTTCCTTAGCCTGCTTTCTGTTTGATACATGAGTGATTCCTATAGGAAACAACTTTCAAAACAGTTTGTGTTATTCTTCAAGATTCTATATAGAAGCTAACTAGAATAACAATTTCTTGGCTTTTAAATAGCTAAAAATGTTTATCCATGTTGTCTTTGTTTCCTATATTTTAAATGATACCAAATATAATACAGCTCTGTTTTCCTAATTGTTTATTTCTTCTTTTTGGGGAAATGGAGGAGGGGAGGGTAATAAAAGCCTACTATTATTCTAATCACCAGATTGCTGATGCCAACTTTAAAGAAGACTTTCTTGAATTATTTTTCTTAACATGCTTTGTTTAGTTATCCAGTGAAGTCTTTGTCCTTGATTCATATGTTTACTCAAAGGACAAAACTCTTCTATCTAGGGGAATCTTCTGTTCAGCTTTGAGAGTTCCTCCTCTGGTTTGAGTGATCAGGTTGATTACTTATCAGCATCATGTATATAAATGGTAGGTCTGTGTCACTGGCTATTTACAGAAGCACTTTAGAGATCCACTTCACTTAAACAGAAAGACCAAGTTTCACATGCATAGTTAGATACTTTATCTTTCCAGTGTTTTGCTTGCCTTTTTTTTTATTTTTCTCCCTCCCAAGGCATATTATCCTGGTTTCCCATGGAAGAAAGATTTATTTTATGTCATCCCTTTTCAAGTCTATATTCATTTGTTCCAGCCTGCACTTTTCTTCTGCTGCATTGGGCCAGGTGAGGACACACTTCTTCCCCACTGGCTAGTCTTTCTGTGCATGGGGATAGCCTTCTCCTGTCACTTTAAGATTTTCCTCTTGAAGAATGTCCAGCCTTTCTGGACTCCTTTGCCATTTAGGACTGCCTCCTAAGGGACTCTGCCCACCAGTCTCCGAAACAGGCCAGAGTCTGCCTTCCAGAAGTCCAAAGTGGCAGTTTTACTGACCCTCATCCTTACTCCAAGAATTAAATACTGTATGATTTTGTGATCGCTATGCCAAAGACAACCTACGGAAGTGCGGTTTCTCAGAAAGAATCTGGTGTTTTTTTCAAAATATAGTAACTTCAGCAGGGCATGTGGAGGGATGAATGTGTAAATTCTACTTTTTCATAAAACAAAATCTGTCTGAAGTCTAGCTGTCAGCAACATTCCTGGATTTGCTTTGTTCTGTGGGGATTTTTTTCTCCAGAAATTGTCTTCACTAACAGAATAAATGGCATAGTGTTTGGAGCAGTCCTGGTCCATGAGACAAACCTGATCCATGCTCCTTGTTCAGCTGCTTATTTCTGTTCTGCCCTTGTTTTACTGTTGACCAGGTAGGAGCCTGCAGGAGAGCATAGTGTGGAGAGTCCTGTAAGGTGTCAGGGTTTCCCATCAGCTGTGTGGAGGATGCAGGCAGGATGAGGTGAGAGGGTCACAGTCTTTCTGCTGAGTTGTCAAAACAGCCTTTCTCTTGACCTCAGTAAATATCATTAATTTTTACTCATGCTTTGTGTACCCTGTTTATATGGATAACAGGAACACTTTGGGCAGGGAGACTGTTCATACAGCTTCCTGCAGTAGGATATCTGCTTAGGTGTGGCATCTGTTACCAGCCTTTAGCCCCTAAAGTGAGCAAGTACTGAATCTGGAATTGTATCTTTTAACCAAATCCAAATTTGTTTTTTTGACTTTTTTGACAAGTTAAACCCACAGGAGAGATGAGAATGCACTTTCAGCAGACATAAAGTTCTTCAGTCCATAGCAGACCTCAGGTGCTTTTCAGAGCCCAATTATGTGCACAGATGCAGTAGTAGGGGTTTTGTCTTTAACAGCTGCAGTGTGCAGGTGATGGACAGAGGTTTTCTGAACCATTGTTTGAGAAGAGATGAAAAACTATTGGCCTACATTTTTCCACCTACCATTTTTTTTCTAGGGATTTGTTGTACAGGTTTTCGTAACTACAGAACACTCTGTTCCCTTTTTCGTTACTAGATATCGGGAGCATAACTACAACAATTCTACTATTTCAAATTTGTTTGTGAATACAAAAAATTTTAGTCTTTAAAAATACTTTTTCTTTTAATGGCAGTTGTTTGTCCTTGACGTTTTGGTGAATTCATTATTAAGCAAAACTTACTGATGCTGAGCTCATTATGCATATTTAATTTATGAGAAAAAGCATCAGCTAAAGCTAGATAACAGTATTTCTCAAAACACCACTTAGAAACTTTATCTCCTAAAATAAATAGAAAGAACAGTACATAAAACCCATGTAACTGTAATAAACTTTCTTGCATATCAAGTATATATTGAATTATCTTGATGATCATCAAGATGTATTGAACCAAGTGGTAAATATTGATTGAGTCAAGGCTGAGATTAATATTTACCTCAAGGGTCAATAAATTTTGATGTTGACTGAAATGTGAAGTCAATATATATATTGTTAATTCATTCTGAATGCATTGAGCAGGAATATCTAGAAATTTGTCCTATAACCCTAGAGATCCCAAGAGACACCTTCCTTCCTGCTAATACTGCAAGGGAGAAAGAAAAAATAGAAGAAAGTGGCCCAGTTTTAACTAGTCAACTACGTATACATGTACATGCACTTCATATCTGATGGCTCAGTACAGGTGAGCCCAAAGATATACATCTCTGTGAACTCCTAATGGGTGACAAACCTCTCTTCCCCACTTTGGTTTCAAGTGTGTTTATCTGAATGTGCTTTATGTACCATGGATATAAATGAATGTGGTTTTTTGTAAACAAAGAAACCCAAAACCAATTCCCCCCAAACAAACAAACAAAACCCAAACAAACCACAAAAATACCCTACAGAGATTCCCTTCCTGAATGCTCTAGTTTATACTATTGTCTCTGGAGAGAGAACAGGATAGGTTTATATTAAGTTGCTCTGTGTAGTATTGGCAGTTGAACAAGCACTACAGCGATGAGCATTATGGAAGACCTACTATAGATGTTATTCTTGTCAAACTCTGATTCAACCAATTTATACAGTTTTAGTCCTTTAGTTCACATAACTAGGGAAAGGCATTCATGGGCCTGATTTGAATGAAACTGAGACATATTCATGTGGAGAAAGAAAATAAAAACTACCCCTTCCCTCCCCATCTGTGAAATGAGTTGGCAAGTCTGAGTTTTGCTGAGTCTATTTGTGTGTGGGATCCCCTGTGTGCTATTTTTCCTCCATGCATCTATTCTGTTGCTACTAAACTAAAGAAATTACCACTTTTCATAAAACATGTTCGATCTTCTGTTGAAAATGGGCATCTGTCTTAAGCATGACTTTGGAAAAATTCCAATCTGTTACACAGTATATCTGGGTTTTTTCTGGACTCATGGCTTTGATCAATATGTGGTACAAAGGAAACTTAAAAATATCTTAGAATATAATATATCTTCTGTGAGGTTTAAGATACTAATTGAAAGAAACAGGTTAAGTCTTTGCTAACCAATCTGTCTAATTCTTGCAAATCATATGCTCTGTCTTTTTACCAGTACCATGACATAGTTGCAGTGTGCGGGCACACACACAGAGTTAAAACTCAGCTTTAGCTTTGAACTACCCTGTTTCTAAGGTTAAGTCTGACACAAATACTATTTTAATGACCACTTTGTATCTAATACAGTTTCATTTGAATAAGCAATGTAGCTGTGATATTACAACATTGCCAAACATTCCT
>NW_010169901.1:230533-239621 GCF_000695765.1 Mesitornis unicolor
ACATCTCTCATTAAAATAATACACATAAACTGTCGCTAAGGACAGAGGTTGGCTCAGAGTGAGATACTAATTTAGCATTTCAAGAGTTATGCTGCATCCAAATGGGACCATATTTCTTGCAAAAGAAAGAAAAGGCAGCAAAGGAAACCTTGGAGTCTTATGCAGTGTGCAAGAAGTAATGTGAGAAATGAGTGCAGTTCAAAGACTCAACGGGGGATGAAGACTAGCCTGTTTCCGCACACTGAAGAGCTAGAAAAAAATTCAACAGCAGTAGTCTTGTTAATATTTTAATTTGTTTCTGTAAGCCTTCTTGAAATGGATTGTAATGGAGCTGGAGTTCCCAGTTTTTAGATTTCTTTTTAAGAACCTTTTGCTTTACTTTCATTCGTTGTCATTTGTTCTCATCTTAATGTGTGGACTCACATTAACAGTTAAAAGAGACTCCCTGCTTTTTGAAAGTGTGTCTTGAACTATGCAGCCAATTCAATTAAAACACCAAAGGATTTCTGTACAGCTTAAATGGAGATATCAGACGTAGAAAAGAAATTGTTCCTTCTTATTATTCTTCTATGCATATGCAGTTTCTTTGCTGGAGTTTCAAGTTCAAAACTGAGATACTGTCTGAAGATTAAGACCTGTAGTAAAAAAGTCAAACCCATTTGTGCGGTGTATGTTAATCTTCTACTCCTATGCCGAAGTTCTCTGATTATCGGTTACCATTCCTAAGACAGTAAGTTTATTAACCCAAGAACTTAATGGCACAAAGGTCAGTATTTCACTTGTCAGTCCCTTTCCAGGATCTTTGGTGTCATCCTACTTTGACATCTTGCTATAAGTGTCATTCATTTTCCTTCTCCAAAGCATTCTTTTGTTGTCTTATGGAAGAGCTGGTATTATTGCTACTTACTACATCAAGCTGTGAAGTTTAGATGGCTTTGAAGAGTAAGTTGTCAGTCCATCCACAAAAATGATCAGAGGATGGAACACCTCCTCTATGAAGAGAGGCTGAGAGATTTGGAGTTGTTCAGCCTGGAGAAGAGGCGGCTTTGAGGAGACCTTATTGCAGCCTTTCAGTACTTAAAAGGGGCTTACAAGAAAGATAGGGACAAACATTTTAGTAGGCCCTGTTGCAATAGAACAAGGTGTAATGGTTTTAAACTAAAAGAGAGTAGATTTAGGCTAGATATTAGGAAGACATATTTACAGTGAGGGTCGCGAAACACTGGAACAAGTTGTCCACAGAGGTGGTAGACGGCTGATCCCAGGAAACATTCAAGGTCGGTTTTGATGGGGCTCTGAGCAACCAGATGTACTTGAAGATGTCCCTACTCATTGCAGGGGGGTTGGACTAGGTGACCTTTAAAGATCCTTTCCAATCCAAACTATTTTATGATTCTATGAACTTTGATTTCAACAAATACATCTTTACTTAAACCAGGATTTTTTTTGTTGGTTTTTTTTGTTTGTTAGTTTGTTTTTTGTTTTATTTTTTTGTTCCATTCTATTTCTTGTAACAGCTAGATTGGCAATTCTTATGAACTAACTTTGGTAGGGTGTTTTCAGCTCAGTTATAAAGGGAAGATGAGAAGCTTGCATCTTGAAAGCCATTTCCTTCCTAATTCCCAGGCGATGGAACAGTTGATATAACCCGTCCAGCAGCTATCTTTTCCAGCCAAGCTGCTAGACCCATGGGACAATTATCCTAGCTAACTGACTTCTCCAAGAGAGAAATCACGGGGCAATACAAAGACTTTCTAATGATGATTAATAGTCTTCCAAAGACTTAACAACCTAGTACAGGTATAGCTTTCCACAGGTGAAACTGACCGGTTATTCTCGTTTCAGTTGGTCCTCTCTTTTAAATATAAACAGTTTTTTATGAAAAATTGAAACTACAGAGAAGCCCCCAGACCACCTGTCAAACATTGTTTATAATGGACTTTCCTTTCTGTAAGTGACAAAGTTCAGGAAGAAATTCTAGATAAAAAACCAAAAGCTTTTACTGATGGCCTTGAGACGCTATCTCTAGCATTGATTGAAACAAAAGAAGTAAAATCAGGTCCAATGATAAAATAATAATCCTGAAGATGGAAAAGTTACCTTTCTGTTTTACCAATCTAGAGTGCCTAGGCTAGTTTCAACCTTCTGCAGATGTATTGTTACTGTGGAGTAGGTGGGTGCATGAACAAATGTATATACTCCAATTGATTAAAGAGAAGGAGAAAGGGAATGGCATGTGTTTATGCATGCAAAAATCTCCTGTGTCTGCACCTGACACTGAATATATAAATATCTGCTAGTGCTCAAATGTTGCCAACCTAATTTTTCCTTCTAGTGAAACAAAAACACACTAAAAATTGCTTGTGCAGGACTTCTTAGGACATATCTGGATCATCTGTCACCATGGTCAGGGAGATTTAGTGAAGGAATAGTAGACAGCATTTGAGTAACATTCTTAATTTCTTCTTTTTTTGTTTTATCACTTGCCTGAACACCTTTGCTAATCAGTCTTGCCTTAATGTCCTAAAGAGGCTTACGATGTTCTTGTAGCTGCTAGTCATCTGTGAGACTGTCATGGTTTAGGCCCATTGTGTAACTGAGCACCGCGATGCCCCAGAAGAGGGGCTAGTCAAAATAAGGACTAGGAGGGTTTCTCACCACTTAAACGGTTATGAGCAAAATACAGACTCATCACAGGGAGAAAAACAAAACAATTTTAATTTGTCACCAAAAACATCAGAGTAGAACAGTGGGAGATACAACTAGATCTTAAAGTCAAACACCTTCCCCCCACCCCTCCCTTCTTCCCAGGCTCAGCTTTTGTTCCAGGTTTCTTTACTACTCCCCCTTTGCCTTGAGGCGCAGGGAAAATGGGAGTGGGTGCTTCAGTCACTTCCTGCCATGTGGTCTCTGCCGCTCCTTCTGGTCCAGAGGAAGCTCCCTCTGCTTCCACACGGTGCCCTTCCCACAGGAGAAAACAAAAAGTTCACAGAAGTCCAATATGGGTCTGCCCACACCTGCAGTTTCCCTCACACACGAAACTGCTTCAGCCCAAGTCCACAAAGCTCCAATCTGGGTCTGCCCACGGTCACAGTTCCCTAACACACAAACTGATCCAGCACACTTGGTGGTATTTATGTATAATTATTAGATCATTCACAAATGAGTTTAACTAGCAGCAGCATAGATCTTTCAAATGATATCTAGGATCTCACAGGAGGGAGGAAAGATGAAGATATTGATAGAAAATTCAGACATAAGAAAGCATTCCTTGCGTTTCTGTAGCTCAAACTATCCGTGAATTTTTAAGTTTTTATATGCTATAAGTTGATAAATGTAAATGCAGGTACATACTGCATATGTGTATAGACTATAACTTCAACTATAGCTCCTGGGTTTTAACTCTAAGGAATGATGTCTTTATTCCAGCTCCACATCAATTCTAGCAGAAAGGAAAAGCCAGCAGTTACTAAAGGCTTGTCCTGCATCTGCTGCTACAGCAACAAGACTCATAGATGCCTCTTCCTAGAGACAGTGCTTCTCAAGGTGAGTAAAAATCTCGGTCTTCCAGAAAGCTGTTGCATCTCGTTCCCAAAGACAGGTATTACCAATATTTTGGGGTCCAGAAGCACCAGATAGTATTAAATGGCTTTGAGAGTCACAGTGAAATTAAAGAACATCAACAGTGTTTTCATAACAGATGTAACTGTATAAACTCCTCATGCAATATATACCCTGAGGCTATATAGACAGTCTTGGAAGGACCTGTAGAAGAAGCTTTTCGTACCATTCAGAGGACAGGGGAAGCCAAAAATAATCTTGGTGACAGAGAGTGTCTGTCACTGATCTTCAAATGTATCAAGTAGTTTTTTACTGCTCAAGCCTGTCTCTAAAATAAGGTCACCAAAGACTTTTGAATGTGTTGTACTTGTTATTGCTTTCTGAGATGCAAAGAATCTGTAGTCATGAGAAATACTGTGGGTTGTGCAGTATGACTGTATGTGGCTAAAGGTTGATTTCTAGCTAAAAGAAGAAAACTGAGCATGAAATAGCTACAGAGATAAAGTTGTTTTAGGAACTAAAACATTATATTGGTGTTGAAATGGAAAATAAGCTGATCGATGAAACAGTTGTATTTGAATGTGAGAAAGCTTCTGGTCTCTGTTTCAGTTGAGATGAACCAGGAAGTACATTTTAGAGCATGAGACCATTTCTGCAAATCTTTGACTGTTTCTTGCACTGACTGGATTCTGTATTTTTGAATGTGATGATTTGGGATGGATGAACATTATTTGCAAACAATTCTTAAGGAAAAATACTGAAATATTTTATGAACTGCATCTCTGATAATTAATCGCTTATAGGTGTTTTTCTTTCTAATTTTTCTGATATAGGTGGCTATATAGGGTTAGCATGCAATGAATGTGCAGAGAGATGTGTATAGTACTGTGTTCACAGCTTACTGCAGTATGAATGTTTTCTTTAATATTATTTTCTCTCATTCAAGGCTGTAAAACAAGAACCTTTATGGAACCAGGGAGTTATTTTCATGTATTTTTAAGACTTAGCCTTTAAAGTGCGAGTACCAAAATGAATTAAATAGTCTTTAAGTCTATTGTGCTAATTCAACATTTTCAGCATACTGCAGTAACCTGAATTTAAAGGAACAGCAACCTTGTACTTCTTCCATATGCCAGTTTAAACCTCAAAACCCCCAACCCGGTCTAAAGGATCAGTGAAAAGTGCTACAGTGCATCATTTTATCTATCCCTCAGAAAAAATCACATTATAGTTTTTAAAAACTACTGGTGGAATAAGTCTTGCTAATTAGGAGATTTTACAAAAGAGAAACTAGTGCTAAAACAAACTTAACGGCAAGCACTTTAGCTTGATGTTTCCATTCTGAAATCTGTCCAATGACCAATACTATGAACAGTAGGAGATACCCAGCTGAAAGTGTGTGCTATTGTATTTCATTAAGTTATTTTCCTTTCATGTGAATTCATTTCTGTAGTCAACATATCACACTGTTATTAAAGTCTTCAGATTCCTATTAGATAAATTTTAGGTCATAACTCAAAAGGATCAAATTAACCTTAAATGGGCAAAGCTGTTTCCCATATAAGACTACCTTCAGAAATTGCAAAATATGTACCCATACACTTTTAGCATCTCTTTTTTCTTTCTATCCAGACCTGAATTTATAGCAGTGAACATCCAAATTTAACAATTTTTAGTGGCAAAAATAAGGTGCAGCTCCAGTCAGTATGACTTTACAACATACCGGTGTCTGTGACTCTGAAATTTCCCAGCCATTTCATTGTTTCTTCTAATGCACACTAAACATATATTTCAGCTAAGATGTGAGCTGCAGTACCAATGTTTTTAACTGGCCAGGAGGAGATGAGGATAATCAATTCATTTCATGTGATTTTTGCAGCATTGGTGCTCATACCTCAGTTAGTGAAAGGGATATACTAATCTATTTATTTCTCATTTCTATGTGATCTGCCTGAAAGAAATTAATGATTTTTTTATTTAAAATTCCCAAAACTTAAAACAAACCACCTCAAAAATGCAAGTACCACTGTTCTTGCAGTACATTGAGCTTTATAGTTCATAATAAAGACTATACATGCATTTGCCAAATGTGTATAAAAGATACAGTTTTCTTTCATTTTGTTATCTCACACTACTAAATGTTTGCAATGTGGCATAATAAGGGCACATAAAGATATATATTTGGTGCTTTAATTCAATGACACAAATTTCAAGATCCCTGAGGTAAGGTTAAGCAGGAGCTCATATAGTCAGGGTTGAAATTCAGACACTGCAGATATAATCCATCTCTCTGACACATGCAGTGCTTCATTGTGAGACTGCCAGACACAGTCTGCTGAGATGGGAATGTCACAGAATACTAAAACAGGGGGAGACGCAGTTTTGTTCATCATTGCTTTTATCTACGAATATCCATCTAGCAGTCTACATACATAGCTGTTGCCAGACAGAGAAATATGAATGCAGCACAGAGATGCAGCAGTTAACATTCAGAGAAGTATATGGAGCATATGCTGGGAGCTCAGAATTACCTGAAAATAATTTGGGTAGTTAATCAGGTTAATTGCTTATCTTTAAGGCGATATTTTGGTGCAGACGCTGAGTCACCAGCTTGGTTGTCTAGCAGAGATCAATGGCACGCCTGGTTTGGCTACATCTCCTAGTGAATTCTGAACCTAAATGACAAAAGGGACCCTGAAGGCAAATAAAGTGCACTGTCATCACTGGGGAGGCAGCAGACAAAAAGAGCTGCAGTGGTGGGAAGAAAACAAGCTTTTTTGAAAATATAAAGTGTTACTGGTCTGGCAATTACTTCTCAATTGTTTCCACACCAGTATGCGTTTGAAGTTTCCACAGTGGGGACAAAAGGAGAAAAACCCTAAGCCAATTTAGAGAGAATTAAGGTTCCAAAACTAGAGCTGCAGATGTATGCATATCTTAGATACATGTGTAAGTTTGGTCTTACACAAATATCTGAGAAACTTTTCTTGGCTGTATTGGGCAGGCATGCCTGTGTACAGTGTACAGATGTGTACAGTTTTCAGTGGATTTTCAAATACCCATGTCAGACAGCAAAAGATTAAAAATGTGTGGGTGCCTGGGCTGTAGTAGTTTCAGCCTGGCATAAGCAGAGGCAGTTATTCTCTAAACTATTGGGGTCCCTGGATAATTATGGTTCTAATCAGAAAGGAAGAAAGCTTCTGGAGCACTGAGAAAATACACCCTTGCCATAGACCTTGCATAAATCATGCTGGCCATGTGAGCACCAGGGCTGGAGGGACATGGTTGTTTAGTATATGCCTGAACATATGGCAAGCTTGGCATTGTGATTAAGTGTTGTTGACTGTAGCTTAAAAAGTGTATTTTCATTTGAAATGGAGTATCCTGTTCCAGATTTACTGAGCAGTATCTCTGTACAGGCATTTTCCTGCCTGTTTGTAAACGTCATTCTTTAGCTAAAAGCACCAAGGCGATGTGATGCAGCAGTTCAGGACTAGGCAGTGATATAGCTGTGGATCTTGGAGGAATGGGATGAATGGAAGTAATGGGCATGTATCAGAGCTAGAATATAACAACCCTGCAATGGTTGATGTTTCCCATGCTTGTGGCAAAAATTTCATGAGGAACCTGCAAGCAATTAAAAGTTTAAGAGAAGGTGCAACAGGTGGGGTGTCTGTTTGGGGAAAGGGAGCTTAAGGTTAGGTTAGATATTTTGGCATTGGTTTGCTATTCATGCCCCAGTTCCTGTGATCAATCATTTCATTCTGTCTATGTAATCATAGTTTTCATTGCCCCTTCTGAATCTTTCCCTCAATCCCAATATGATGCCCTGGTCTTTGCAAAGTGGTCTGCACAGAGCAAACCCAGTGGATGAAAACTCCCTATTTCAACTTTTTTCCATCACTTCTATTTTTACCCGGGTAAGTTTTCTCTTTGCATTATCTTGCTCTGAATCCCTTTCTTACCTATTATAACTGAAAGTGCCAGGGTTGGAGGGAAACACCATTGTGTCACCTCAATTTTCTAGAATATAGAATTTCTCAGGAAAAGCTCATGACAACAGAACAAAGTTGTGCAGAGTTGTTTGTCTTCGTTCCTCCACCTGCACTAATCTTAGACAGACCTGGGATCTCATGTGCTAACAAGTTCCCAGGAGCCTCACTTTGCATCTCTTCAACATTAGCAGCATCTACTGCCCCTTTCCTTAGAAACATACTGGTATGTTGAACTACTGGGCATAAAGATCAGAGGTAACACCTCTGACCACTAACATCACTTAGGAATGGATTAGACCTGTCTGGTTTGGTGGTCTTATGAAACAAAGCTTAATATGTCATTTAGCATTCATCTCACATCCTTGCATTTTGTGTAAGTATGAAATTTTTTAGGTGTGGAAAAAAGAATATATTTCTGTGTATCTTGGTTTTGTATTTCTATACCTAGTAAAATATACAAGAAATGTCTATTGGATATTTCTAAGCAGCTAACAGTGAGAAATACAGGTGTCATAAGAGAATTTGTGGTATTTTTAATCTTTAGTATTTCAGGGAATCGGAAAAATATTTTAATCAGAATTTCGTAGATGCAAGCACTATCATCAGCTCTAAAGTTTTTAATTATTGGATCTGCAAAAGTAGTTCTGTTTCTTTGAAGAGAGAAAAGTGGTAAAGATAGTATGTATATTTTTACATATTAGATTTTTTACATGTTACATAATAAAATAAAGAATTATTAATTTTGAAAACTTTTTGTAAAAAATTGACGTGTTTTTCACAAATACATGAAAAAGAGTTCCTGTTCCACCAGTTCTGTTAATTAATCAGTTTATTTTAATCCCTAGAACTCAAATAGATCCCAGTGCAGTTTTTCAAACTTAATCCTGTATTCAGCTTGTTTTCTAAGACTAGATTAAAAGCCCTTGGTTTTTGTATTTATAAATAAAAATAAAATTTATTTTAAAGGTGTCCTCTAAGGATTTAATTTAACACACTTGAGCTGCTTCATTATTAAAGAATATCAGGTACAGGAAATTTTGAACTTTCATTCTTTAACCATCCTGTCTACTATAACAACACTTCTGACAGTAAGTTAGTTACTTACTCCCTTGCTTTGCTTCAACATTATCTTGAAAGAATAATCTAAAAGTAAGCTTGAGTTTGAGCTGCTAAACTTGTGAGCACAAACATATATGGAGTGATTGAGTGAAACAAATGTTTAGAACTGTGAAAAATGTTTTTTTATCAAAGACTTCTACAATACTTCAGATATTAAGAAATCCTTGCTACAGAGCATTACAATGCTCTAACTTCTGTAAATTCAGAATAAAAACTTGAGAATTTAGTTTTCATAATGTGTGCTTTAGTTGAAGTGCATCTGATTTCCTGCAGTGTAGTGTTCTCTCCCTGTAGCAGCAATACCTTTTCCCATGTTGCTTGCTCGTCTGAAAGTAGAGAATCAAGTCTGCATACATTTATGCCCACATTAAATCATATTTATAAATCACAGAATCACACAGAATCACAGAATG
>NW_010169902.1:0-3209 GCF_000695765.1 Mesitornis unicolor
GTCCCCGTCCCCCGAGCCCATCTACAACAGCGAGGGGAAGCGCCTGAACACGCGCGAGTTCCGCACCCGCAAGAAGCTGGAGGAGGAGAGGCACAACCTGATCACGGAGATGGTGGCGCTCAACCCCGACTTCAAGCCCCCGGCCGACTACAAGTGAGAGCTTTGGGGTGGATTGTGCCCCTGCGGGGCTCGGGACCCTCTTGTTGTGGGTGCTGGCGCTGGGCTTGGGGCCGCAACGCCCGGTTTCAGCGGCAGTGTTTGTCCTGGTGATTGGATTTGAGGTGCTTTAACCGTCTTGCTTGGTGTTTGGGGGGTAATATTCATTTATTATAACAATACACGACTCTTATTGCTGATAACGTTTGGGTTTAGAGCAGTAACGTCAGTTTTTAGCAATAACACCAGGTTTTGGTAATGATTCCTGCCATCTTTTCAGGGTGTCTGTGGGTTGTAAGGCAGTAACGTTGATTTTTAGTAACGATGTTGATTTATCCTGTCGAGTTTTAGTGGTAACGTCGGTTTTTGGGAACAATACTTGGCTTTTTTGGGGAGAGAACGTTTGTTTTTAGGGCAGTGATGTCGGTTTTTAGCAATAACGTCGGTTTTTAGTAGTAACGTCTATTTCTGGGAATAAAACCTGGCTTTTTTGGATAATAGACAGTGGTTTTAGGGCAATAATGTCAATTTTTAGTGATAATATCTGGTTTTGGTAATGATACCTGGGTTTTTTTGGATGATAACGTTTGGTTTTAGGGCAGTGATGTCGGTTTTTAGTAAGAATGGCTTTTTCTTGTAATAAAACCTGGCTTTTTTGGATAATAGACAGTGGTTTTAGGGCAATAATGTCAATTTTTAGTGATAATATCTGGTTTTGGTAATGATACCTGGGTTTTTTTGGATGAGAACGTTTGGTTTTAGAGCAATAATGTCAATTTTTAGTAGTAATGTCTATTTCTGGGAATAAAAGCTGGCTTTTTTGGATAATAGACAGTGGTTTTAGGACAATAATGTCAATTTTTAGTGATAAGATCTGGTTTTGGTAATGATACCTGGCTTTTTTTGGATGAGAACGTTTGGTTTTAGGGCAATAACGTTGACTTTTGGTGATAATGTCTATCTTATGTGGCTTTTTTGGATAATAGCGGTTGGTTTTGGGGCAATAATGTCAATTTTTAGTAATAAGATCTGGTTTTGGTAATGATACCTGGCTTTTTTTGGATGATAACGTTTGGTTTTGGGGCAGTAACATCAATTTTTAGTAGTAATGTCAATTTTTGCAAATAAAACCTGGCTTTTTTGGATAATAGACGTTGGTTTTAGGGCAATAACGTCCATTTTTAGCGATAATGGCTATGTTTTGTAATAAAACCTGGCTCTTTTGGTTGATAGCAGTCGGTTTTAAGGCAATAATGTCAATTTTTAGTAATAATGTCAGGTTTTGGTAATATCACCTGACATTTCTTTCATAATAACGCTTGATGTTAGGATAGGAATGCCAGTTTTTAATAATAATGTCAATTTTCAGTAGCAATACCTGAAGTTTTGGCGTAACAACGGTTGATAACGCTTGGGTTTAGGGCAATAACGTCGAATTTTGGTGCCAATCTCTACTCTTGGTAACAAGACCCGGCTTTTTCCATGCTAACACTCGACTTTAGGACAGTTTTGTTCATCTCAGACCAATTACTTTGTTAATTGCTCATTAATTATGCTAATGGTGCAGGCCGCCGGCCACGCGGGTGAGTGACAAAGTGATGATCCCGCAGGACGAGTACCCCGAGATCAACTTCGTGGGGCTCCTCATCGGGCCCAGGTGCGTCCCCGACCCCCCAGAAGTGCCCCCCAAATTGGGGAGGGGGCTCCTGATGACCTCAGGCTGCTAATGAGGGCAGGCGCTTAACGAAGGGGGGCCTAATGAGGGCTGGAGCTTAACGAAGGGGGGAGCTGAGGCCTGCCCAGTGTGTGGGACTGGGGGCTGAAGCAGCAGTTTGGGGGGTGAATACCCCCTCAGCATCACCCTGAAAATGGGGGGGTGGTTAACGATGCCAGGGGGTTAATGAGTCTGGGCTCTTAATGAGTCTGGGCTCTTAATGGGTGTTAACGAGGGCGGGCTCCTAACGATGCTGGGGTGTTCCCATCTTCCCCCCCATGGGGTTCCAGTGTGGGTTCCCCAATGGGTCCTTGATTCCCCCCCACATTGGGGTGGGTGAACCCCCTCAGTTCCCCTAAGTAATTAGGGAGGGCTCTTAATGATTCCAAACTGTTAATGACTCCAAGTTGTTAATGACGCTGGGCTCCTAACGATGCTGCGGTGCCACTGGGTTCCCATGTCCCCACTGTAGGGTCCTGGTGTGGGTTCCCCATTGGGTCCATGGGGTCCCCCTCTAATTTGGGGTGGGTGAACCCCCTTAGTGACCCCTAAGTAATTAGGGGGCTCCAAACTCTTAATGATGCTGGGCTCCTAACGAAGCCGAGGTGCCACTGGGTTCTCACCCACCCCTTGTAGGGTCCCGGTGTGGGTTCCCCAATGGGTCCTTGCCCCCCACCTCCCCAAATTGGGGTCCCTAATCCCCCCATTCTGCACCTTGCTTTTGATGTGCCCCCTAAATAACCTGGGGGTGCTCTTAACGACTCCAAGCTCTTAATGATGCTGGGCTCCTAACGAAGCCGAGGTGCCACTGGGTTCTCACCCACCCCTTGTAGGGTCCCGGTGTGGGTTCCCCCATGGGTCCTTGCCCCCCACCTCCCCAAACTGGGGTCCCTGACCCCCCGTTTCCCCCCGGTGCAGGGGGAACACGCTGAAGAACATTGAGAAGGAGTGCAACGCCAAGATCATGATCCGGGGCAAGGGCTCGGTGAAGGAGGGCAAGGTGGGCCGCAAGGACGGGCAGATGCTGCCGGGCGAGGACGAGCCCCTGCACGCCCTGGTGACCGCCAACACCATGGACAACGTCAAGAAGGCGGTGGAGCAGGTCCGGGGGAGTCCTACAGGGGATTTGGGGCAGGGGGATGTCTCACATGTTCCCATTCTGATGCGTTTGTGCCCCAAAACCAGATCAGGAACATCCTGAAGCAGGGGATCGAGACCCCCGAGGACCAGAACGATCTGCGCAAGATGCAGCTGCGCGAGCTGGCGCGGCTCAACGGGACCCTGCGGGAGGATGACAACAGGTGGGGGGGCCCAAATAACCCCCTGTGCACCCCAGAAT
>NW_010169903.1:0-4357 GCF_000695765.1 Mesitornis unicolor
ACTCCTAATATTCTGTGATTCTGTGACCCCACAGGGACCAGTGACCTTCTGCCTCTACAACCTGGTGGTGCCCACCCAACTGGGATCCTCCAGGTGTTGCCCCCAAAAGTGGGATCTTTTACCAGATGTGCAAAGATACCAGGTATCTTGTATACCTTGTGTAGATACAAGGTCGACGTATTTATTTTATTTGCAGATTTGCGCAAAGCTGAAAGTGAGGTGGTATGCCACCAAGCTTAACTCGTTGCAAAAGCTATGGCATATATATATTGTTACATAATTAACAAAAACACTTGAAAAGCCGCCCAAGTTTGCATTCATTGGTTAGTAATTGTCACACCATTTGCTATTGGTTAAACGCATTTAAATTAGCATGCATGCTTCTAGAAAGTGTGAGGAGGCAATTTGCATAGTCTCTCAATTGAGCCGGTGGTTGTGATCTCCCCTGGCCACCTTTGCCCTTACCCTGGTTACTGCAGATTTTGCTGAGTTCATACCAGCAACATTCTTCTGTTCCTGTTATCTTCCTTGTAGTGAAACGTTACCTTTGCCTGTTCTTGAAGTTCCCCTCTTCAGTTTCTCCTCCAGAGATCAGTGATTAGTAAGGCGCGCCAGTTTATACAGTCTTGCTGAATTCTCACAATACAGCTATTCAGGTAATTGTTAAAATTGATCTGCAGCTTATCATGGGCACATCCAAAAAGAGAACAGGGTAATGGGTGATCTGCATTTCTGGGTCCCCATTCACAGCTGCCCTGCACTGAGAAAAGGAGGATGAGGCTGCAAAGCCCTTTAACCCATAGTCTCATCTGCCAGTTTGTAGAGGAAGACTGTGCTTTCAATGCAAAGTTCCTAATTTTAAAGAATATAGCCAGATGGTTCCCACAACTACCCCAAACTCTTGGGAGTGGTGGCTTTCAAGTCACTAACGTTTTTTTCATTAAAAACCTCATAGTTATTGAAAACTGAAGAGAGGAATGTGACTTCCCTTCTCACCCTTCCTTTCTGATTTTTTCCTGCAAATGAAATAAAATACAGCTGATGCCATGGGTATTTTAAGAATTGCAGAGAGGAAGCAGGGATTTGCAGCTCTGCAAAGAAGTGGGATGAATGCAGAGAAGACTCTGGTCTTGCTGAGCTGGCAGACAGCAAAATAACCAGTTACGGGCTGAAATGTGTCTTGTGTCTGCTGCAGGGAAGAGAAGAGATCCAAGGGGGGAGGAGGGAGACAGAAAGCAGAGAAGCCCTCACGGGTGTGGATCAGGGAACTGAGCAGCTTCTATATCTCGCCAGCACTTTTGCAGGGCTTGCTTTTATGCGCCGCACTGTCATATTTCCCCTCGACTCATCTGTCGCCTCCCCGCTGTCCTGCGTGTTGGCTGGGGCCTGTGAGCCCTTCCTGTTTCTGGGCAGAAAGCGCGTGGTCCCCGGTGAGCTCAGACTCCCACTGAGCAGAAGCAAGCCCTGTCTGTGTTGGGTGTCATTGTGTGTGGGCTCCGGTGTCGATGCCAATGCTGTGGGGATCGCTGCTTTGCTGTCTGGCTCCCACCTGCCGCACCTCAGCTGAGG
Organism: Mesitornis unicolor; assembly: GCF_000695765.1. Lineage (NCBI taxonomy): Eukaryota > Metazoa > Chordata > Aves > Mesitornithiformes > Mesitornithidae > Mesitornis > Mesitornis unicolor. The sequence continues at coordinate 1,570 of NW_010169903.1, forward strand.
AGCCAGTGTCCTTCGGCTGCGCCTGATCCACAGCCTCCTCCTTCTCCTCGCAATGTACCTGCTGGGATGGTGCTGTGCCCCAACGGGAGCTGCGATCCTGGGAGCTGGGAGGATGGAAGGCAAGGTGAGTGCAGCCCAAAGCTGAGCAGGTTTGGGACTGGGTCTTTTCCTATGTGGTCCCTCTGCTCCTACACTCAGTAGGGAGGGTGTGGGGCCAGGCTGTGATGGGGGATCCTATCCTATGGACCAGTGCAGAGTCTATCCCCAGAAATAGGACAAAATCCCCTTCCTTGCGCCAGGGATCCGTTATCTGGGAGAGGTGAGCCAGGCAGAGAGGGCTGTCTGTAGTGGGGAGCTCTGATGTCTTGTGCTCCCCATTCCCTAGAGACTGTGCTGATGCGGAAGATGCAGGGACATCCTTCTCCATCCTTTCTGGAGGAGTGGTCCCAGTATCCCAGCATCACATCCCAGCATGTTGCATCTGTTTCCCAGGGGATTTATGGCTGCTTCATCCTGGGAAGAGCCTGTCAGACAGAGGAGCAGGGGATGGGTGTTGGGGAAAGATCCTGTCTCAGCAGGCGCAATGCTGGGGATCCTGCTACAGCTCAGTTTCTGGGTGCCAGGGGGTGACATCTTCCACTGCTCTGCCACCAGCACCGCAGTCTCCGTGGTGTGTGCCTGCAGCTAAAATGCTTTTTCACCCAAAGCAGCAGCTCTAAGTGTGGCACTGGAGTTTCAGATGTTTATTGTGTCCCTGCATGGCTTCTAGGTGATGCTCAAGGACCACCCCCGGTGATGGCCTTCATCCCTTATGATCAGCCTCTGTCCAGAGCAGCATCACTGCCAGGGCAGGGGCTGGCAGTCCCCTTCCCAGGAGTGCATGGATCTTTGCTCTCTGCTGCTCTCCATTCAACCAAAGAGGTGCCAAGGTCAGATCATCTGGCATAAATCAGCCTGGCTTCATTAATGTCTCTCAAAAGTTGCCCATGCACCTCACTGAGGAGCGGCCTCCATCTTCGTGGGCAAGGAAGTGTCTGTGAATGCTCTGTGCAAAGGATTAATTTAGTCTTTGGTTATAGCACAGGCTCTTACATCTTCAAAGTCTTCCTTGCCATCTTATGGCATTTGGATTTGTGTGAGGGTGATCTCAGGGCCACTCTCAGGAAAATCCTGATGGAGCCCAGGAGGGAAGGGCAGCAGCGTCCCCATCTGTTGTGATCATGGAGAGAAAACGTGGCCCTGCTGTCTGAACTACTCTGAAGGCTGACGCTGTCCGTCCTCAGCCCTGCACCCCTCCTCCTCCTTTGGTAACCCTGGTGCTTTCACTCTTGGGGAATGAAGCAGGCAGAAAGCATTCTGTGAAAAGAAGTGAAAATGGGTGATTTTCTGCTCCTTTGTGTCCCTGTGCTGGTTACGGCCAGGCCAAGCAAGAACCGGGAACCAGACTGACTCCAGTCTTCCTCACCAGCCTCTTGCCATGTGTGTCCTTTTGTGCCTCTTCTCAGGTGGCATCTACCTGTCCTCCCACAGACAGTGCGATGGACTCTGAATATGCTGGGGATCATTTTTTGTCATTTTATGTTGAATTTTCTTGGGACACCCAAGTACTCAGAGTAGGCAGGTGGACTGTGGATTCAATTTCTGCTCCTCTTTGCCAACAGGAGGAGAGCCAGCATGTTTTAAGCAGAGGAACTGAGAACTGGAGTTTCTTAGGAGAAACTCATGTTGCTCTGGCCCTGTTGGGACCTTTTCTAAATCTGGAAACTGAGCGCTGGCAGGCAGGTTCCATGTTTGGTCACTGACTGCCCTCCCACGTGCGGGCAGGTAGGATGCGGATGTGGAAAACCACCGACACAATTAGCAGCAGGCTGAGTTTCGTTTCGGCAAGCAGTCTTCGAGGTAGGCGTGGTGAAGGAGGTCAGAGTGCAGCCCTGGCTCGGTGCAGGCGCTGTGGATCCCACAGCATCACGGACCCCAGTGCTTTTCCCAGCAAGATATATCATTTTGAGAACTACAAAGGCTTCTTTGTCCGCAGATCCATGGCTGATGCTTGGTGCAGGCTGTCAGCGCTGTGGTCAGGGTGTGGGACATCCTACATCCTTCCCTCACTCACTGCTCCACACTGAGTTGCTGAGCATCTCCAGGAAGTCATCTGGTGTCTGGGCAGAGGTGGTGGCAGGGACAACCTGTGGGCAGTGCTGTGTCTCACTTGCAAGCAGCATCGCTGCTGTCAGTGTGGAATGACGGGGAGGAAATGGTTTGCTGGCCTTAGTAGAGACCATCTGTCCTACTGCACACCCCCAGTGCACCTCAGAGTGGTCACCTTGGAGGGAAGGGTACGTCCATTGCTGCAGCAGTATCCATGTGCCACAGAGGTGCGATTCCAGGGTCAGTGTCAGCATCCAGCTGAGCCAGAGGAGGGCTGGAATCTCCTCCCCACTCCCAACCCTGGACCAGACTGCCTGCCAGCTGTGCAAGCAGAGGCAGGGTGTTGCTGTGCTGTAGTAAGCCCCTGGCCTGCAGAAGGACCCCTGTCCCCTTTCAGCTGTGGCCAAGAGCTGCCCCTGTGGCGCTGCTGCCCAGTGGGCAGTGGAAATCCACGGCAGTGGCTCAGTGCCAGGGCTTTTTGTCCAGCCCGGGGCCAGAAATAAAGGCCACATGGGTCTTTGGTTGGTTTTGAAAACTTTGCATGCTGCAGGAAACCTTTAACGAGCTTTCGAAAGCTGCTGAGAGCAGGATGCGCTCAAGGCTCGAGTGGCGCATGGCAGGGGGCTTCCTGGGCGGGGCT
>NW_010169903.1:4388-8059 GCF_000695765.1 Mesitornis unicolor
GTCTGTCCACCTCCCTCTGCTGCAAAACTGTTGGATTTGGTCATGGTTATTTACAGATTTAGGACTTACCTGGGTAGAGTTAGGTCCAAAATCTACAAATGTAATAGAGCAAATTCTAAATAGAGCAAAAACGAGCACAAGTGTGGGCTATGCTTGGAGGGATGTGGAGCACGGATGGAGCTGCTTTGTCATTGCTGGCTGGGGACCGCTGGAGGTGGACTCCCTGTTACCAGCCGCAAAGGTGGGTGTTTCAGGGAAGTCATAGAATTCAGAGCTATGAGCTGTGTTTTTCCCACCCCTAAAGGCAGGAAGATAGGGCAAAACCTGCAGGCTGGGAAAGCTTCAATCTGGAAATGCTGAAAGCTGTGCTACATCTTGCTCAGGCTGTGAATACAGACAGCACAACCCTGTGGTTGCTGCTGCACCCACGGATGGGGAGATAGGAGAGGGCAACGCACTGTAGGGCGTGATGGGCACTGAGCTGGGGGCAGGACCAGGAGGTGTCACAGCCGTGGAGTGGGAAGGACCCGGTTGTGGGTAGATGGATGCAACTGAGCATCTCAGCGCAGTGTTTCACATAGGAGATGCCAGGATCTCTCTCCTCTGCTCTCCCCAGCTGCCCCGTGCTGGCTCCCCAGCCTGCTTGCAGTCATGTCACAGACAAATCTCCCTTCCTTCTTCCTCAGCTATTAGGAATTTTTTTTTTTTTGGTGTTTCCTTGGAGAGAACAATGCATAAGGGCAAGGGAAACTGTCCGGCTCCAGGCTGGCTTCCCTCTGCAGCATAACCGGCTCCCGAGCTTTCCTCGGGGTTTGTTTCTCTCTGGTGCTGGATCAGGATGGCAGCAGATCAGCACAACAAGCGTAGAAACCTCATTGAAATTTGGATATTTTTTTTTCTTTTTTTTTGGTTGGACTTTGCATCTCCACCTCAGTTTGACTTAACCTGAACTTTTCTTTGTAAATCCTGGGCAGGATGAGGTTCCCAATCCTGCCCTGCTCGGTGATGCTGATGCTTATCCCTATCCCTCGGGACCTCCTTGCTGCGGGAGGTTTTGGAGGCCAAGTGCTTGAACGTGTTCAAGCTTCAAGCTGAAACTTTCTCCAGCAAAACACAGCCCCTGAGATGTTGTGCTCACCCTTAGGGCTCTGCCTCCTCACCAGACACCCTCCCCACAGGGGTCCCGTGCCCAATGTGTCCCTATGGCTTTGCACTCCCCCCAAGGGTTCAGCCTGAGCCTGATCTCCACCGCCAGCCTGAGCCGAGCGTGGTCTCTATTTATGCAGGCACGACACAGGACCCAAGGCCATGCCCGTGTGGAGTGAGGAGTGGCTGCGCACTCACCCCGTCACTGCAGACACCCCACGGCCCCCCAGCCTACCCTGTGCTGCAGCCTCAGCCTGGCCATGGAGAGTGCAGGTGGGTGATTCCAAGCCCCATGGGGTGCTGGGGTGGGGGTCCCAACTACCTCATCCACTTTCTTGTGCCTCGATTACCCTCTAATAAAATACGTGGGTGTCCAAGAGGGATCTGCTGTGGCTGGACAGACCTTGCTCTTTGCAGGGTGTGGGCAGACCCTGCTGTGCAGGTGGAAAATGAGGCACAAAGCAACTGAGGGGCAGCCAAAATATTTGCTATAGAAGGGCAGCTTGAAAGGACCAGATCTGGCAACCATTCATATTTGAATTTTAAATAAGTTTTATGTATTATTGTATATTTTTGTGTGTCCATTTTTTCCCCATCTGACATTTCAAAAAGCGGTGTTGGTCTCCTGGCACTCTGAGGTCAGGTTATCAACACTGAAATGTTTTATTTCATTTCTAAGCCACTGCTGTTTGTTGCTGGTAGGTTGAGACTGTTTTTAGATCAAAGTGCCTCCTGTTTGTGTTGGAGTGAATGCTTCAATGCTCTGCTCCCCATGAAGAAACCTCAGCATATCATGACTGCAGTCACTTTGATTTAGAAAAAGAGGACAGTATTTATATCAGTGCTCAGGAAAAACTTCCCCTCGTAATTAAAAACATACACAAATGAAAAGAATAGGAAATTTCCAATAGTCCATTATTGCATAATTCCCTAGGGCAAAGCCAATGAACCTAATAGCGAAATTGAGGAGCTTCACAAAATCACTGGAGAGAAAAAAAAGAGAGAAACTGTAAATTTCCAGAACAAAATTTTGACATTTCCCCACATGACAGTACGATGGCATGATCTGTGCTGGCAGAGATGGAACTCCCTGTGTACACACACACAACTCCACCAGCACATGTGAATAATTGTGGACCCAAGTGTCTGGTTGTTTTCTACCATAGCTTTGACTGAAGCCACAGCAGTAAATACTCTGCAGAAGCTTGATTTGAACAAATCCTCTGTACAAGTGCCCATAAGGAGATGCATTTACCTGCGGGTAGTAAATAGGAGAACTATTTTGGCTATTGGGGTGTACTTAGGAAGAGGCCATACCCAATACTTTAAATTTTGCATTTCCCAGTTGTCTTTGATGCAGGGCTTGTGTCTGATGTCTCCATGCCCTGGTCACCATCTCACTGGACCCATGGCACTGCAGTCTTGGGCTTAGAGAGGGCAGGAGCAGCTTGTCATGTGTCTGGCCATGCTGTATGCCCTGTGAGCTGGTGACCAGGACAAAACAAGGATGCTGTGAGGGGCAAAGGGTTGAGACTCTCTGCTGTGCATCGCCATTGGGAACAGTGGCACCGCTGGGGTGCCATGTCTGTTTCCCTGCATCATGGCCCTGGGCCCGCATACCCTGTAAAAAGCACAGTAGAAGAGCAAAAAAATAATCTCCGGTTTTTGCTTCAACCCATCCTGAGATGGTGCATGGGTCTGCATGGATTGAGGGGGTAGAAGCTCAAAGCTGCTCCATCTCCTACCTGATCATGTCCTCATGGTCCTCTGCCCACAGGAGCACCCAGAGGAGATGCCCGTGTTTGGCTGACCCTCCCACTGAGCTGGAAAAGCCCTTCTGTATTTTCCTATCTTCCTTCCTGTAGCTCTCAACCAGCTCCCAACTCACCTGCCCCAGCCTCTGTTCCTTGTGAAGCCCAAAGCACTGCCTGCTTCACTAACCAGGCCCAGCCCACTTGACTTCCAGAGCCAAGGAAGAATGTTTGGAAGCTGTGGTCCTTGAGCACATCATCCTGGCTGCCTCTTGTGTTTCTTGTAGGCAAAGATGAGTGCCCACCACTGTACACCTGCCATTTCTCTCATGTTAGCGAAGACAGAGCTGGGGTAGAAGAGGGTGTGGAAGGAACAAGTAAATTCAGGAGCAAAACTGGGCAGGAAATGTGGTGGCAACACCACCAGTCTCAAAAGGCAATCCCATGTGGATGAGACAGCTCAGACCGGGCAGTATGTGTCTGGAGCTCCCTTAGGTCTTGCATAAATTTCTCCTTGCTTACATCCTTGCCATGCAAGTGAGACCCACTCAGCCACTACTGGCAATGGTGGATCTCAATGGTGAGAACACCAGGGCAGGAACCTCCCCCAGGACAGAGCCCAAACAGCTGAGATCCTTCCCCGGATCACGCCATGTTCTGGCTGCTCCAGCCTACAGCTTCCTACAGAAGGAGAACATCATCTAATAATACCCAACTTTATGTAATGCTCTTTTTTTACTACAGAGGAGCAAGAATTGTTTTTCTGATAGGGAA
>NW_010169903.1:8090-25193 GCF_000695765.1 Mesitornis unicolor
TAAGGAGGGACACAAAGTCAGGCCATAGTGGAGTAATGGGACCTTGCAGCTTTCCTGGCCGGAACCCCACAGTTCCCAAGACTGACTTTTAATTTACATCTACGATGTGTCTGTGCGCATGGCCAGCTGTCACACGAGCTCACTCATGATCATGAGCCCTCGCCCCACGTACAAGTCATACCCCAAGCTGAGTCTTGAGGTTCTCAGACTTATTTTTGGCTGAGAGCAGAATGCAGTTTGGTTTTGACGTGTACAAGCAGCATGTGGTGGTTATCAGACAGAAGCACTGGCCTTCAGTCCCTGCCTGGGGAAGCAGAAGGTGCTCGGGGCCCAGGGGTGGGTGGTTGCATGTCGGAGAGATGCTGGGAGGTGTCACAGGTGGAAGGCAGGAGGGGACATGCCACATGCCAGACTGGTTGCTGTGCCTGGGGTTCCCATGAGGGCTGAGTTGCTGGTGCGGGCAGCAGACCTTGTTGCAAGAGAGCTCCTTGTGATGGGTGTGAGGTTGAGGCCAAATCCATGTGGTGCCAAAATGCAGAGGTGTTTCTGCTCTTTCATGATGCCAAGGTATGGTTTAATTTTGTTAGTTTCTGTATTTAATATGTGAATTTTTTTACTGAACAAGGGGAGAGAGGGGCTGTGCAGAGCTCTTGCATGAGCAGTCCTCTGCAGAGATTCTCCACCATCCCATCCCTGCTGAGCACTTTGCTCTCCAAAATGGCTCCACGGGCCACCAGTCCATGGGGTGGCATTTGCCCCCCAGTTCCAGTGGCCCCAGGGAGGGCTCTGCCCTGTGTCCATCAAGGCTCATCCAGGCTCAAAGCCTGCTGAAACAGCCACCATGAGATGTAGTGAGGGGGCAGTCCCCATGCCCACCCAAACCAGTGCCTCCTCCCCTGTGGTTGTCCCTGGGTGCTAGCCTCCCAGGGGCACTGACCTGGCTGCTCATGTCCCTTTTGTCCCCGCAGAGGTGGAGTCGGACATCTTGCGCCGCGTCCGCACGCTGCTGCGAGAGCTGGACGGGCACCACCCCGCCTGCCAGTGCGACCGAGGTAAGATGGACCCCCCCCCAGCACGGCTCCCGGGGGTCAACGCCCCATCCCTGCACTGCCTTGCTGGGGCATTGCTTGGTCCCAAACTCCCCACTGCTCCCCTCTCTCAGATGGTGCCACGGTGCAGAGACATAGGATGGCCTCACCTCCCTGGCCCTGCTCAGCCCTTTCTAACCCACTCTCGGAGGTGCTGAGTCTTTGACAAGCTCCTGGGGTCTGCTGTGGACCACCCTTAGCGGCTTCCATCCCTCCTCTGTGTGGCTATGACAGCCTTGACACCCTTCACCCACCCTGGGGCTCCAGCACTGAGGTGGGGCATCAAACACCAGGGTTTGTGATGCTGTTCCCAGCCCTGACACCGACTCGCCTCACAGCCCCATCCAACTCACTTAACACCTCCATGTTGAAGTGTCCCCATCTGCCCCTGCAGGGTTGTCACTTTGCCACACACTGCCTATCTCATCTTCTTGCTAAAGAGGCTTGAAATCCCTCTGTTACAGTTTTGGAGAATAAAACTCTAGCTGAGCCAGCAACTGGACTGCCACAGCCTTAGGAAATGTAATTAATTTTGAAGAATTGATTTTACTTGGTGCGCAGGGAATATTTTACAGTTAATTAAATTTGATTTTGTCTGGAATGAGCCTTGACATCAGTGAGACTGAGATGCTTTGTGGTCCTTGCTCTGAGTGTGAGCTGTTGGCAGCCAGCATTCAGGTGCTGTGTGCTGGGATGGCAGGAACCCAAATTTTTCAGGGCGGGCAGTGAAAGCAGCCATAAACAGAGCGACAGAGAGAACAGCAAACAAACTTCACATCCATTGCCCTGCCTTACTTTTCTCCAGCCTCCCAGTCTTAGGATCTCTAGGACCTTTTTCTGAAGGTTTCCTCATATTAGAGGTATGACACTTCAGTGCTGCATCCAGAATGGGGGCAGCAGCATGACGTCCCTTGCAGAGGGTCACTGGTTGAAGCAGAGGGAAGCCTGGTTTTGCTCTGGCAGTGGTGCCCATGCAGCAGCCCAGGGGGTGATTTTTGCAGCAGCAGTGCCCAGGTCTCCCAATTCCCCTGTGAAACACTGCCCCAAATCCATCACTGCTCTGCTTGGCACCCTGACCTCTTTCTTGACTTTCATTCCTCAGGGATGCTGCGATGGACCCTGCATAAAAAAATCGACCAGAATCCCAGCAACAGCTCTGTCCTGGTCAAGATCCTGGTGAAGGAGCTGGAAAGGGTGAGTGCTGCCTCAGAGCCATCCCTGAGTGCCAGGATCAGCCCCTTCGTGACATGTGCCCTGTCGTGAGGCCGGAGGGAGCAGGACAGGCGCTCACCTTCACCACAGGTCTCTGCCTCCCTCCTGGGGCCCTCGAGGTGACTAAGGTTGTTTTTAGGGACCTTGAGCTTGGCTGGGGACTGTGGCTCATAGCAAAGAGTGAAAAGCCCTGTGGGACACCAGGGCAGAGCAGTAGCTTGTCCCCAGCTGATGGCTGCAAGGACCAGGGTTTGCTCCAAAAGTGATAGTGAAAGATGGGCAGAGCAGGGAACCTCCCCAGGCTCCTCAATGCCGCAGCAGCCCAAGCACTTCTGATCACCCCCACATCTCCCTCATTCTGCCCCAGGCAGCTGTAGTCACAGGTAGAGTGGAAATTTCTCCTCCATGTCACTCATTTCCTCCCTGGGGGGTGTCAAGGCAGAAACATCTAACCCAGTATCCTGTCCTGAGAGCATCTGCCGGAAACATTGTGATGGATTTTTTGTTTCACTGATTTGTCTTGTCATTTTATGGTCTTGTGTAAACCTTTAACACCCTCAGCATTGTGGTGTGACCTGGTTTGTGGTCTGATGAGATGTCATCTGTAGGAATAGCACCTTTTCTTTCTTATGAGCCTGCTTCATTTTACCCAGCGCCCTCTCATTGCGGTGCAGGGAGGAAGAGCCCATGTTCCCCCTCCACCTCCTCCCCTCCCCGGTGATGAGCCCCTGCTGTTGTCCTTTGTGCAGAAACCTCCCTGTACCTTTTTCTCTGCATCCTTGCCATTTCTTCTTCCCAGCTCGAAAGATGGAGCTGCCTGGCTCAGCATCGCTCAGCTCCCATGCCCCAAGGGAGCCAAGCACCCTCTGCAGAGTCTGTCACCCTGTCATCCCCCCCTGTCAGCACTCCCTATCACACACTGGAGCTGCACGGTTGTGAACATGGAACAGTTATTCCTAATCTTTGTTTCCTGCCTTTTGGGAGGCTCTGAGGCCATTTTCAGGCTGTCTTTCTCATGCTATGGCAGTTCAGCTTCTACCAGGGCCTTGGGGAGGGATCTCATCAAGTGGCTTTTGCTAATCCAGATGGACAGGAACACCCACGTCACCCTTGGTGTGGATGCAGGGATTCTCCCGGAGGGTTTGAGGTCTGCTTTCCTCTGCAAAAGCCATGTTAGTCCCTCCTGTTACAACTATTACCAATCTGCTACTCTTATCTTTCCTTGCCCAGGAGGGATGTCAGGCCTTCTGGTGTATAATTCCCTTCATCTCCCTTAAGCTCTTCTTGGAAATCAATGTCACTTTTTTTTTTTCCATTCCTCTGGTACTGCAGCAGCTCTCAGCAGTCAGTACCAACCACAGATAATAATTTAGCAATTTCATGCTTGAGTTCTTACGAGGCTCAGTAGTTCAGTATTATTCATTTTATTGATCATTTCTAAAGCTTTGCTGCCATCAGTTCCATTTAACTCGGATCCATCAGCACAGCAACCCTGAAGAAAGGTGCTGGAAATATCTTTGGGATGGAAATATCTTTTCCGTGTTTATCTAGGGGCATTCCCATTGCTGGAGCTGTCAGTTACAGCCAGGCTGCAGGGAGGGACCAGAGCTGTGCTTGAGCATCCACCTGGCTTCCCATGGGCCAGGACAGAGATGCAAGAGCATCTCTCCTCCCTCTCCACTCTGATCCCACATCCACCAAATGTAAACCAGGCTTTTTCCAGAGGATTCCCAGTTATTTTTTATTTTGACAGGAATTTTTGCAGCAGAAAGGAGCTTCTTGATGAGCTCAGTTAGAAACTTTTGCTTGCTCTCTCCTACCACAACTACTGCACATGTGTTCTGCTCTGGGTGTGCAAACCACGCTCTCACAGCAGCTCCCAGAGCTTTCACGTCCCTGCAATGATCTCCAGCCCTGTGATGCAGTGATGGCCATGGCAGCATGGTGCACCTCCCTACACCCTTCCATAAGGCTTGGCTTGTGGGATGCCCACCCGGGCAGGACCTGTCAGGGACATCCTGCCCACCCTAAAGGAACCTCAAACCTCACCTTGACCAGGGGAGCATCACCTGGGTGCTCCAGGTGAGCCAGGGTGAAGTCCCCTGCTCTCCCCATGTGCCTGAGCAGCCAGGGGCCAGCACATCCTGGGGGCTGTGGTGGTCCCCCAAGCTCCGGTCCCTGGTGATGCCCATCCCAGCACCCTGCCCACACTGACTGTGCCTTTTTGTCCCACAGGCGGAGCGAGGTGACTTCAGACATTATATCATCCCCTTGCTGCACACCTTGATGTACACCTTGATAAAGGTAACCTACTGCTGGCTGCACTGGGGCAAGGTCTGGGAACAGCAGAAGCCGCAGGAGGGGCCACCTGAAGGCACTCAGCACCTATTCCTGTGCCAAAATATCCCAGTACCTGCTCAGAAAAGCCCTTGGACTACCATGGGTGGACTCAACTGCACATTTATTTCCCAGTGTGCTGTCTGATGGCTGAGACACTGGTGTCTGATGTGTATGGGAGTGACAGGTCCTTTCAGCTGCCTCCCTTTTCTGGAGGTGTTTAAGTTGCCTGATGGTGCAGGAAGCCACAACCTGGCAAAAATGTGTGCCCACTCCCCTTCAGCAGGTATTGCTGGAGGTTTCCAAACCATTGTAGGGCCTGGTTCTGCTTCATATGTTGCATGGAAATCCAGATTGAACTTGGTGTTGCTCAGTGACCTCCCACCTGGGGCCTGTTGTGGGGAGAGGCGTCACTGCCTGTGACTTGTCCTCATCTGTCCCTTTCTCTCTCCAGGCTCCCTGCATCTCTGATGAGCTCTGCGGCAGAGTGTATGATTTCTGTAAGAAGCTGCTCACCCTGCCCAAGCCTTTCTGCACCATTGGGTTAGACTATGCTGCCAGGCTGAAGATGGAAAGGACAACACCAGGTATGAGGGCTTCCCCACTCTACCCATGCATCGCATAGTGAATGGCTTGGGTCCTCGAAGCAGCAGTGGTGAGGGTTTTGGGGGGTGTTTCCATGCTTGAGCTGGCCTCTGCCCCAGGCAGCGAGCCATGGCAGGGATTTCTGCAAGGGGCTGGCCAAAGGCTTGGGGGTCTGAGGGATACATTTGGATGGGAGGGTTCCCCTCACCTGATTTCAAGCTGCTGAGCCTTAGTTACTAGCAGGAAACCTTGAGGTCCTCCTGCTGTCAGCACAGGCACCACCAGAGCCAAGTCCAGCCCATCTAAGGCAGGTGTACATGCACCCTGTGTCTGTATGGGGATCAGGGTGGTTATTCTCCCAGCCTGGGCACCTCAGTAAATGTTGTGGAGGTCTCCTTTTTGCAGAGTGAAGTCTCCATCTGAGATTGAGTTGCAGACTGTCCAGCATGGGCTCTCCCTCTACCACCTGCGCATCAGGTTTTAGACACTAAAACGTCATTGGTTTCTGCAGAGAACAGTCCCTTTTAGAAAGCAACCCAGAGGACAACTCTTTTCTTTTTTCTCTACATTGCTCATTGAAGTTCTTTTTGTTAAAATTTCCTTCATTAAGAGTCTAAAAGCAATCCTTTAAAACAGTTCAAAGTGCAGACACCTTGTGAGGTGGAGGTAAAATATGGAAATCTGGTGGGAAATTAGAAAGTGCTGTTCTTGGTAGTCTCAGCCTATCACCATCACCCCAGCCACTCTTCCCCAGTAGCACTTGTCTGGAGCTCCAAGGTCCATCTTTATCTCACCTGACTTCTGGTAAAACAATGATTCAGTGTGGAGAGACGGGGATCTCCAGTGGGGCTTTCCTTGGAGCACCGTGAGGTTCACAAGGTGATAACACCTGAGCCATGCAGGGTGGATGTATCTCCCTCAGCCCAGAGCTGGGTGATGGTAAAGTCCCTCTCTTCTGATTCAGGAGCACGTTATGCTCTTCATATCCACTCAAATGCTGTCCCCCATGTGGGCCTGGGATGGAGGCTGGGAGTAGGGCTCTTCCTCCTGCTTCCTTCTACTTCCAAGCTCATAATCCACTAAACAAAGGAAGGGAAATACAGGAAATTGTCCCTGAATAGAAGTGGGTTTCTTTTTATGTGGCATAACCTATATTTGTCCTTGGCTATTTTTAACTCTGGACTCGATTCTTGGCTCTTTCACACCATTTCTCCAGCACTGGGTGTTTGCTGACTTGGCAGACCCACCATCAGCCTCCACAACCAGGAACAGCACCAAGCTGCTCTGGTGAGTTGTGTTGTTATTTCTCAGACTCTGACTCATGTGTGTTTATCTCCCTGAATGTGCTAGGTATGTTGTACCAGAGAATGGTCATTTCCGAACAAAGTCTTAAAAGCGACCCGTACCCTTATCAGGAAAAGTGAGTACCGCCTCTTCTAATGGGTTGTTACTTTTATTTCTTTTATAGTCTCATTGTGAAATCTGCCGTTTTCCTGTGCTCTGAATTAATGTTGGGTGGAACAGACAATTTGGACATAAACCATACGGCAGTTCCTGGTCTTGGGGGAATGTCATCCAGTGCATTGCTAAAATGAACTTTATGTTGGGAGGAGCACGTTTCTCCCATGTGTCCCAATTTATTTCTGTGTTCCTGGGTGGCAGGAAGCCTCCCTTGGCAGGGAGATGGGGCAGAGAAGGGAAATATCAGCAGCAATGGGATATTAGAGATATTCCGGGATATTTTTCTTTGCATGGGATAATGTAGACATGAGCTGCTTGTGCCAGCCCTTATGTCAGTAACAGGGAGTCCTCGTGTCATCTCTCTCTTTTCCCACCCTCCCGCCCCACGCAGGATTTTTATCTTTACTGATCCGGAGCTGCTCTCCGAAGCCATCTGCAACGCACTGGTCACTGACACAGAGGCCGCGCAAGTCTCCCAGAGCCCGCGGGCGTGCATGTGCTGTGTGATCACCCACGCCATGCAGGCGGCCCTGGGCGAGAGCTGTGACGTCTGCTGCTTGAAGGGGAGCCTGCAGGTAACTGACACCACTTCTGTGGCACACGCATGGTTTTCCAATGGTCCTGCTCTTGTTGGGCGCCTTGGAGCAATGAGAAGGTTTTTGGCAAGTTGAGAGACCACCCTCCCCCGGGCTCATCACTGCTGGTCTCCATCCCCAGTAGCCTCAGTGTTACTTGCAAGGCTGGGCTAGCAACAGAGCTGGTGTCAAACTAAAAGAGTCTGCAAATACAAAAGAGTTGCTGCAGCACAACCCGGACGCTTTGAATCTTCAGTCTGAGTCTTCAGTTTTGCATGGCAAAGCTGGGCTCTGTGGCTGAAATACGGACTTGTCTGTGAGCCACTGGTCACTGCAAAAACATCTCAGCAGAAATGTTTCAACCTGTTCTCTCAAAAACCTCCTTCAAGGAGCTGTGAGGCCACTGTAAGACAAATGTCTGGTTCAGAAAGGCAAGGGCTCTCAGCAAATTCCACTCCAAGGACACCTTTGTGTGTATGCTGTCCCCATCTTCCGAGGGTCACTTGAGCTGCCAGCTCTGCTGCTCTGTCCCCAGGCTAGTGGCAGCTGGGAACCTGCCAGAAAAAAGCTTTAAGCAGACAGCATAGCCAGCACCTTTCCATCCTTCCCTGGGAACAGGAGGACATTTCTGCTCTCTGCTGTGAAACAACAATTTTTGCAGGCTCTTTCTGCCCCCTTCAGCAGCCCTGTCCATGGAGCATCTCCCCTTTTTGCACCTCCGGGTGTTAATAGCTGCTCCTCCGACAGGATATGTCCACCAGCGACATCGAGCACTGGTTCCAGCAAGTGGTGGCGGCAGTCGAGTGTGCAGGAAACGAGGCGAGCACAGACCGCGGCCAGCACATGGCAAGGCTCGAAAAGATTTACCACGCCATCCTCAGCTCCTTGCAAGCAGGTGAGCTCCCGGCAGCTGTGCAGGATGGGTTAAGGGAGCCATGCAAGCTGGCAGTGCCCTGCTGTCTGCAGCTGGCGTGTCCTTGCCATCACCCTACATCTGTCCATCTCCACCTCCCGCCTGGCCCCACTCCAGCAGTATCCATCACTGGAATCAGGTCCTTGCACCCTGGCTCCTTGCAGTGACCTGATGTCCCAGATAGCAGACGGCACATGGCAGTGGAAGGCAGATTTGTCACTTGAAGAAAGAGACAGTGGCAATCACTGCTGCTAATTCAGCAGTTCTGGAGCCCAGAGACATGTCTCTGTCATTTGCAGAGGGTGCTACAGGTGTCAACCAGTGGAGGTTGGACAGACCCTCTAGTGCTCTGCTGGCGTAAGATACATCCTGCCATGGCCTGGACTAGGGAGACACCATGCACTGCTCCCTGAAACCTCTTGGTACTGCTGTGATGGATGGTGGTACTGCCATCTCCTTCCATCCCTGGCAGTGCTCAGATCCAGCTTGGTGCCACAGCTTTTTACACAAATCAGAGGGAAATGGAGTCACGCTTCCCTCTCCCTGACTGCTCTAGGTGGAAGTCCGTGCATCCCTCCCCACTCCTCAGAAAGAGCTCCCAGTGCAAGATATGGGGAGGAGCAGCCTCCTCTGCAGGGAGAGGAGAGGAACCATCTCCCTTTGGAGGCAGAGAGCTATTCAATTGTCTCACCGCCTTTCACAGAGCCATAATGGGTTAAAAATAGTCAGGAATGGTGGGGTCAGAGAGCTCCCCTTCATCTCAGCTGAGACCACCAAGGGAGGTGCTGCCACATGCAGGAGGCCCAGTGCTCGAAGGAGGTTTTATTTATTCTGCAGTCCCTCTGCTGTCTGCAGCAAAGCAAGGTCCTTCACGTGCCTGTGCCTGTTTCCCCACCTTCATTTCTCCCTTTCAGGGATGGTGTAGGTACCTTCCTAGGGCTTACTTGGTGAGAGCAGGGGTCTGATTACAGTCTCAGGTCTTGCCAGAAGGCGACCGGGGTGGGAGAGCCCTTGGGGTCAGCACCGGCCAACTCAGCACCAGTGGGGGTTCAGGCACCCGTGTAGGAAAATTGCCTGCTCCTCTGTTACAAGCATCCTTGTTTCCCCCAGGCAATGCTCCCTTGGGAGGGCTGCAGGGTACCCCTCTGCCCAACCCCAACATCAGCTTTCACCTCTGGACAGAAGATGACCAGCTCTGTGAGTGTTCTAGGGGGCTGTGGCATGTTCGAACGGTGCCTGGGGCTGGGAAACCTGTGTAAAAATGTGTAATTTAGCCCTCATTCTTGGATGGTGAGTTTCACAGCCATCACCCAAGGCCCAAGCTTGTGGAGGCTGCACCAGCCTTCCTTCTATGGGGTGTCAGGGTCAAATCAGGGGATTAGGTGGGGAGAGAAGGTGAAGCCAATGAGGAGAGGGCCCCTGTGGGACAGGCTGCAGGAGCATGTACCCAAAGCACCTGCTTTGAGTGATATTCAGCTCTCTTCCTGGGGCGATGTGAAATGGGACTGAAAGACTGACTCTTCTTGGACCCGCTGGTGGGGGTATTTGCAGGGAGGTTTGCATGAGAAGAGGGAATTGGGGCAGGACTAGGGCTCAGCCTGGGTCTGGTTGTATTTCCCTCCTCGAGCTCCCTCCTGCCCGCAGGGAAGGAGTTGGTGCTGTTCGTCCGCCCACTGTCACAGAGCTGCGAGGCCAACTGCCTGAGCCAGGACCTGGACAACTTCGAGATCCAAGACATTGTTTCAGACTGCGAGTGCAGCGAGCAGACCCGCTTCTCCGTGCTTTCCACCGACAGTGGCATCGAGCGAGACCTGCCCGCAGCAGCTGAGGAGCCCTTCACCCCTTTCAGCTCTGAGACAGAGCAATCCCGGCTCCAGAGGAAGGGAGGAATTAAAAAAAAGCCCTCACCGCTGGAGAGCGTGGCCTTCCTGCAGGCTGGCTGCAATGGTCTGGGGGCAAAGCCCCCTGTGAAGCCACAGAGGAGACCAGACAACCCCCCGGAGCCTGCAGCCCCGCTCCAGAGGCTGCACACTGCCCGCATCGTGCTGCTGGGGGACGACCGGATCCTGGGGCGTCTGGCCCAAGCCTACCACTCTTTGAGGTAACCTATGGCCGTGGCCTCTTTGGCTCTGGGGGCTTGCAGAAAGAGAGGACAGAGCTGGGGGCTTGCTCTTCTGCCCGTTGAAGCAGCAGAGATGACTGGGAATGGGGTTGGGCTCCAGTGTTACTGGAGACAAGGTGAAACCCAGGTGTTTTGCACCCAAATGCATCTGACTTCATTGGCTGCATGACGTCGCTTGGCTCTGTTGGCCCAAATGATGCACACAGGGAGTTTGTCCCTTCTGTCCATGGAATGGGTTAAACGAACAATAAATGAGGCAACATATTTTCCTATGCAAAAGGGAAAAAGTCCTAAAGAAAAGCTGTTTTCCAGCTGCCCAGCCAGTTCACCTGGGCCAGGAGGCCAATGTGGGGTGGGTCAGGGTTGTGGTGCAGGCAGCAGCCTGGGGAGCAGAGTGGGAGCAGAGGGGACTGCTGGTCCCAGCTGAGTGCCTGTCTGTGGGACACCCCTTACCCTCATCATCTCCCTTTGCTGGATTTGGGCACCTAGGGGCATTACTGTCATATTGGGCAAAGGAGGTGTGTGAGTAGGGTATGAGCTCCTGTGGCAGAGCAGCTGTGGTCTCCTGGTACTGCCCAGCCTTGGCCAAGAGCTGTTTTCTTCCACTTTCCCATTGCGACCCAGCTATTTATTTTCTCATTTCAAGGAAAAGAGAAACACGGCGAGTTTTTCTGACTCCCAGGCTGAACCTGCAGTTCTACTATATCCCGGTCATGACGAGGCAGCCAAACACCTTGGCCGTTGCGGTGAGTCTGGACTTGGCAGCTCCAGGCACTGCTGCCGGCTGTCAGTGGCTGATGGTGGTTTTGGAGGGGGCTTTACAGGAATTCACATCTGTTAATGCCTGGTTTCTAGAACCAGAAGGATGGGAGCCAAGACAGGGCAGCTGGGCTCTGTTTGCTGACTGCCTTTAGGAATCCATCAGTTCCAGAGCCATTCTTGCTCCAACCACCCTGATGGGTGATATCTCACAGCCTAGAAATGGTCGTCATTTTTGCTGCTATGCCCCAGCTATAGGAGGATCCAGGGTACTTTAGCAGAAGTGTTGCTTTTCTCACCTCCTAAATGCTTATGGGAAGTGGTCGCCCATTACTGAGGGCTTTGCCTGCTTCGTCATGGCCCCAGTTTTAGTTATGCAAGTGACTACCTTGCAGTTTATCTTGGGCAAATCTTTTCCCCTCTGACAACATTGAGACAGTGATAAATAAACAGCCGCACTTCTCACAGTATTTTAAGCTGGCCCAGAGCTGGCTGTGAGTCCTGACAAGCATGCCATTATAAAAATGAGTATTTCTCCTCTTCATTCTTCATTTATTCTTGAGCACCTGCTAGGTGAGTGCTGAAAGAAATATTTGCCATCTTCTCTGGACCAAGCAGGGATGTGGGAGCTGCTCATGGGGCATTTGCACCCCAGCTCCCTCTGCCTCCTCTATGGCTCCTGGTATTTTTAGTTACGATGGCACTCTGAGCTGTGTATTTCTCCTGCAGGACCATGCTGCCACTGGCCAAGAGGAGCTCTGCGAGGTGGCCGGGTACCTGGGCAGAGCCGACCCGTGGTACGAGAGCAACATCAACACGCTGTGCCACATCATTCCCAAGCTGGCCACCATGGTACGAGGGAAACCTTCCCACCTCCCCAGCCTGTCCCATTTCCCAAACACATCTGCCATACTTGAGGATGACCTCGTACCCTGCAGGGCTCCTCTGTGACCCAAATAGGGGCTTTCTCCTGGCAGCCAGGAAGGTGCGTGCGGCTGACACTGCCCCAGCCCACAAGACCCATTTACTGTGATTGGGGGTTTTTGGCCAAGGGACGGGAAATGGCAGATTTCAAGAAACAAAATCTAAATAAGGCATTTGCTGAAATACCCCCAGCTCTCATTTCCTGGAAGTTTGAGCTACCATCGATAGCCCACAAAAAGGGTTGGTAGGTGGGCGCAAGCCTTCACTTCCCCCATTCACTTTGACTAGTCATGGCAGAGCCGCTCAGCGCTGTCCTGGGCAACAGCTCATTGCTCATTATTAATCTAGGAAGGCATGCGGGTTAGTGGCAGTGTTTTTGAGAAGTGACTGTGGCTGATCCATAACGTGATTTGCCCCCCCAGCCTTCCTCTCCGAGCAAACATCTCGTGACTGATCTGTTCATCACTGATGTGATCGCATACTACGTCCGCATGGGCATCCAGCCTGTCTGCTTCCAGGTCTATGCTGTGAAGGTGGGTGCCACATCTCTTGTACTGCCCTGTGGCACTGCAAGGGCTTGCAGAGCCCCACTCTGGAGCTGTGCAAAGTCTGGGGTCTGGGGACTTTCAGCAGATCTGAGCCTGGATCTCTGTGCCCCCGGGCCCACACCCTTCTTGCCAGGTGTCCAGATCTAGGACTCCCTGTAGCACAGCTCAGTCAGAGTCAGTGATCATGGGAAGGCTATGTCAAGTCAGCAAAGTGGAACTTGGAATTACCCTGTAAGGGCACAGATTTCCTGCTCTGCTGGACTCGGGTTTGCTCAGGAGCTCTGGCACCTTCTGCAGCTTTAGATGCTATGAGCACACAGGAGTTTATGGAGTGGCTTTGCCAAAACCATTCTGTACCTTGCAGGGGCTTTGCAGGGATTCCTGAAACACAGTTTTATTTATTTCCTGCTAACTTTTCTCTAAAATGGTATCACAGTGGGACCTGGCACTGCTGTATTTGGTCATGTAACATCAACCCCCAATCTGCTCCTCTAGCAGTTTTCCCCCTTCAAAGCTTAGAGTGACACTGATATATGTCCTTTTAATCTACCCATAGCCAACGTGGCAACGTGTTGCAGCAAAGCAGCAGCATTAGATGAGCAAACTGGCATGTGGGTTGCAAAGAGCTGATACAGCATCACCAGGACTTGTTCACTAGCGACATGTTATTAGTTCACTTGGAGCACCTGGTCCTCAGATTGTGTGGCTGGGAATTTTGGTTTTCTGGTGATTTTTTATTCCTCTCATTTCTCCTCTAAGACAGAAATCAAAAGCAAGTAAGAGAGTGGGTGACTCAAGCAGGGGAAGAGGAACTGACCCCAGATGTGGTTTTCAGATAGCGGCACCTACCCTACCCTGCTGTCATACAGGGTGTGATGCTGCTTCGTCTGGAAACACTAAGCCTGTTTTGCCTTTTTGGTTAGGACCACACTGTTCCTCTTTGGTTGCAAAGACTTTTCCTGGAAGTGAGAGACAAGTCCCACAGAAGCTGGACAAAGGGCTAGGTGTGTCTAGGAGAGGCTCTCTAGGACCTTATCTTCATATTTTGCTCAGAACAAGCCCATGAAAAGAAAAGGAAAAGGTCTGAAATGATCAGTTGATTTAGGTGCATCAGAGAAAAGTTACCTGCCTGGAAGCTAAGTCAGCATTTGCAGCCAGACCTGGGGAGCTGCTCCTCTTCACCTGGGTTGGCTCTGGGTGCATGGCTGGGAACAGACCCATCTGTGGGTATGCAGGGACACCCAGTGGCAGGGGACAAGGCCCGTGTCTCTGCTTGACAGGTTCTCTGGCCTCCTGGCAAGGCCTGCCATGCTTTTGGGCTTTAGAAAGCAGAGCCAAAGCAGTTCTGTCCTTCTCATAGCCCTCCTGGCTGCCATGATGAGGCCATAGATTCACACCTGTGTGCTCTGGAGAACCTGCTAATGTCACAAGCCCAGTGTGACACCTCAGGGTGACTGAGGAGGAGCTGTTCTTAGAGATTTTCCTCTCTTTCAGATTTTCTTCAATGACCCGGCACAGGAGCCGGCCGAGGATGTGTTCCTCACAGAGCTGCGCACTCAGGTGCAGGAGAGCATCTCCCAGAAAGGTGTGTGCATGACCCCAAGCTGCACCCTGCCACAGGGGCTGCCATCCTGGACAGGGGTCCTGCTGGCCATAGCTCCTTCTTGCCCTGTCCCTCAGCCTGCAGCCATCAGGGTCATGCTGTGGGACACTATCCCTTGTTCCCTGATGAGCAGAAGGCCTCCCTAAACATCTCCACCTCCTTCAGGTGCATGACATGAGGCTAAATGAGAGACCTTGTGGCCACTGGCTCCTGGTCTCAACCAGGTTTTGTAGATTGTGCCTTTGATTGGCTCCACAACCCTCTGAAGTTGAACCAACATCATATTTTTTGTTGAGGAAACAAGCTGGACTTTACAGCTGTCCCATTTGCCAGATGTTTTCCCCATTAGAAATTCTGCTTCCTTGAGTTGCCAATGATGGGACAAGAGTGCTTGAAGGCTGGACTGTTACAGAGGTCCCATCCAGCCCTTCCATCAGTGCATCCCAGTGTCTGATCCAATGGATGCTTGCCACTGTGGTTGGGTGCAGACCCTTGATTGAGTCCATTTCACTGGACCTGTGAAGTGCACAGAGCCTCAGCTCCCATAGGCAAGGAGAGAGGGGCTGGTGTGACAGACTACAACCACTGTGTGATGGAACGGGTGGCTCATCCCATGGGAGGGCCCCTTTCTGACCACAGGCAGTTGGGATGGGTGAAACCTCAATCCTACCTGATTCCCTCCTTTGCAGAATTAAGCATGACCAAGAAGAAAACCACCCTGGATGGCCCTGGCATAGATCTCACAGTAACATACAGAAAGGTAAGTGGGGCTCTAGGCAGCCCAAAATGTCTCAGTCCATAGGGACCCCCAGCATGGCACAGACCTCCCAAAAACAGTGCTCTGGCCCTCCTTTCCTCTGGAATTGCACTCCAGGAGAGAACAGAGGGGTCATAGTGAATTTTAAAAGCCTGTCAGCTAACCCTGCATTTGTGAAAAAATACCCCCAAACCTCTCCATGTCTAAACCTCTCTGCCAGGGTGAATTAACAGCATTTCCTGCAGGTTGTGGTGAGCGACCGGGCAAAGGAGCTGGCAATGTCCCTGCGCTCCACAGGTCTGGTGATGAAAGCCATCCCAGCTGATGAGGCTGAAGGTAGGTTCCTCCTGCTTGAGGATGTGTGAAGAGAGTTTTCTGGGTTTTCTGGTGCTCAGTAGAGTAAATCTGACCATGATACTTAGTGCTATGTGCCTGCACTGCAAGGGTTGAATCAGTGACGTGCATGTATTGGTGTCACCACAGCCTGTGGTTGTGCATTTTCTCATGAATGACATGCCTGGGGCTCCCTATAATGTGGGGTTTGGTATAACCATAATCTTGGCTTGAAAGCATCTTCCTCTTTCACCTTGCCTTTAGCATAGCCTCTGAGGTTCCACCCTGAGCATGACCTCACACAAACCTCAAGCCTATGGAGCTTGCTAGAGTCCCCCTTTTCTGCTGTCCTGTGTATCCCATGGACCCCTGGCAGTGCACCTGAGTGTGGGATCAAAGCTGAGCTGAGATCATGCCACAGTCCAAGTCTAACACACTGCTCCTGTTGCAGATCTGGTGTGTCTGAACGTGAACATCACTGAAATCGTTAGGATCAATAACTTGTCGGGACGATCTTTCTCAGTAAGTAGATGTGGATGCATCTGGAAGGATTGGCCAATGTGTGGAAGTCCCTTAAGACAACACTGAAAGGGGAAACACTCTGTGGGAAGGATAAGGCTTTGGGGCCATCCTGCTCAGAGAGTGATTTGCAATTACTTTCCATGGAAAAATCTAGGTTTTTGAGCCTCAAATGCTTGTCCCTGCTGCTCAGTGCCACATTGAATTCTGTCTCAAGTAACCCTGAAGGACTGAGCTGCTGCTGGGGTGATTCTGTAACCCCCAGGAATGAAGTGGAGCTACTGGCTTAGCCCCAGTATTCATGTCTCTACTTGGGTACAGGAGAGGGTCTGTGGGTTGCAATCAACTCCATTAGCTCCACATCTTCAGCTGCAGTGCCCTCCCTAGACCCCATGTGTTAATCCCCACAGAGCTCGCAAGAGTAGAGGCCACTGGAGAAATACTTTAACAAAGCATAATCAAGAAGCAGGAAAATCAGTTAATCTAATTACCAACTCAGACGGATGGATATGCAAGAGATGGGACTAAAAACCTGGGCTCCTGTGCTTTTTGGTTTTGTTTTGGTTTTTACTTGAGAGTTCCAGTAGACCTTGAAGGAGATGCTCCCTCACAGAAATGTGTCACTGGAGTTTGGGTGGCATTAAGTATTATTGTACCTCAATCATTCGGGGTTGCCCTGGAGCTTCCAGGCTCTCAGCTGGTATTTTCTGCAAGCCAGCACTCTTCTGCTTATTTTCACCTGGTTTTTGGAAACACCAAGGTACTGCAGCCCGTGCTGTCCACCAAGATACACCTGAGGATAGACCACCTCCCACATCAGACATCCCAAACCTTGCAACCTGTGCAAACATTGCCTGTTTGGAAAGTTTGCCCTTGCAAAATGTGACCAGGTTGTAATTACAGAAAAAGGACAAGAGAGACACTTCCCTCCTTAAAGACACCTTGAGTCACATCTGAGGTTAAAAAATAAAGAGAGAAATGTAATCATTTGTCCCTTTCATACCCAGTGTACATACACCACCTGTCACTGCACAGCCCAAGGGAGGGAAGCGAGACACTCACTCGGCTCTTTCTCTTCTCTCAATCCAGGCTGTGGCTAACAGGTTGAAAACACGCAATATCAAGATCAGGAGCACAGAGCAGAGGCCCTTCATAGTGTGTCTGGACAAGGACAACAGAAGAACCTACAGAAACGTGATCAGGTGAGAATGCTCCATATGCCAGGCTCTGAGCATCTCGCTGGTGACCTTGCACCGCTCCCTGGAAGGGCTTCCGAGGTGGCAGAGCTGTTTCCCAGGGAGTCCTTACCCTCATCCTCCCTCATGACAAAGTACCCATGGGCAAATACATTGCTTCTCCAGGGAAAG
>NW_010169903.1:25224-26334 GCF_000695765.1 Mesitornis unicolor
AGAGTGGTGCTCTCCTATGTTTGTGTTTTCAGATAAGGCTCTGAAAAATAAAAGGTTCTTCCATATTAAGTAAGGTGTTGTCATTAAGACAGCTGAAGGACAAGTATCTCAAGGGACAAACAGAGAGCTTAGATACTGAGATCGATGATACTAAACTAGGAGGAGCTGTGGACTCCCTTGAGGGTAGAGGCCTTACAGAGAGATCTGGATGGGCTAAACTGCTGGGCAATCACCAACTGTATGAAATTTAAGAAGAGCAAGTGCTGGATTCTCCATCTGGGATGGGGTAATCCTGGTTAT
Source organism: Mesitornis unicolor (assembly GCF_000695765.1). Taxonomy (NCBI): domain Eukaryota; kingdom Metazoa; phylum Chordata; class Aves; order Mesitornithiformes; family Mesitornithidae; genus Mesitornis; species Mesitornis unicolor. Next base: position 25,525 of record NW_010169903.1, read on the forward strand.
ATGTACAAACTGGGGGATGAGAGGCTGGAGAGCAGTCCCACAGAATGTGATCCAGGGATAAGCTGAATATGAGTCAAGAGTGAGCCCTGGTAGCAAAAAGGGCCGACTGTGTCCTGGGGTGCATCAAGCACAGCATAGGTGGCTGGTTGAGGGATGGGATTTTCCCCCTCTACACTGCACTGGTGCAGCCCCACCTCGAGTACGGTGTGCAGTTTTGGGCACTTTATTATAAGAAAGACCATTATAAGAGGGTCCATGAGCCATGTGAAACATATGTAAAATGTGACCTTCTGAGAATCTAACTGAGCCAGGCTAAGAACATTGGTTTTGTGGTCAAACACTAATACACATCAGTTGAAAAAACATAAAAGCAGCTGCACATCTCAGTACAGTAGTCTTCCTTCAGCAGCCAGTGGAGAGACCTGATGTTTAGTCAGATCAGACCGGGCCCTCAAGGGCAAGATTGCATGTACAGTAAATGTGTTCTTCTGCTCTTGCAGCGTGGAAGTGTCCCCTTGTCTAGAGCCCAGCTACTCCTTGCAAAAGACAAGGACGATGAAATTCAGCCTGCACGAAACAGAAGATGTGGGACTTGTGAAATACATGCCCAAGTCTCTGCTGTTGCCCATCAACACATTTGCAGGCATCATTCAGTGAACAGAACAAGAAAAAGCTGGTGTGAGAGATGTGACATTGGGTCATCACAGAGGAGGTGGGAAAAGAAAACACACTAAAAGCCATGAACGGTGATTTTACAATGGTAATGGTGTAAAAAGCTGAAACAGCAGAGGAAGATTGGGCTCACAGAGG
>NW_010169903.1:26371-32721 GCF_000695765.1 Mesitornis unicolor
TTGCCAAGGGGCAAAGCATTGCTGAAGAACTCAATTTTAACCTGTTGCATAAGTCAGGGAAAACCTTTAAGCTTCTTCATTTCAGGAAGACTGAGAAAAATACAGCTGAGGGGATGGTGCATGCTGTGTTTGTGGATCACAGAGCAGTTGCTCAGTGTTATTTATTATGGTGACATCTCACAGCGCAGCAGGGGACCAGGTTGCCAAGGGGCAAAGCATTGCTGAAGAACTCAATTTTAACCTGTTGCATAAGTCAGGGAAAACCTTTAAGCTTCTTCATTTCAGGAAGACTGAGAAAAATACAGCTGAGGGGATGGTGCATGCTGTGTTTGTGGATCACAGAGCAGTTGCTCAGTGTTATTTATTATGGTGACATCTCACAGCGCAGCAGGGGACCAGGGCCTGTTGTGTTGGATTCTGCACAGCAAACTCTTCATTCTGGCACAGGGTGATGTATTTGGGCAAACCAGCAATCATTCCCCTGACTGATTTAGGAAATCTCTAAGCCTGACCACAACTGGGAGAGCATGCATGTTAAATGCAGCTTCTGTGGAAGCTGGTGGAAAACCTGCTGTTGTTTCAAAGGGGACACACAAAGTTATGATGAATGATGTGAAACAGGGACATGGGAAATCTAGTGCAATATTTGGCAGTGATGAACAATGCAAGAACAGCTCAGGCTGCCTAGGCAGGGCTGTGGGATGGGCTCAGCTGTGAACGGTATAGATCTGTTTGAGGAAGAAACTTTCTGAGCTGTGCCTTTGAGTCCACCTGGGATTTCGCTGTGGCTTTGCTACATGACCTCTCCACATTTGGTCTGGAGCCTCATAAGCACCAGTTGCATTTGTCCAGCTGTACGTTCCAGGAACAACCGCCTACAACCCCAGCAGCATGGACCTCCTCCATGGGTTCAGCCAGCAGTGCCTCTGCATCCTGGTCTGCCTTGCAGTCCTGGTTTGGTCTGTGTCTGCTGCGTGGGTAAGAGATGCAGGAGACTGGAGGAGTGCTCCTGGGAATGATGAATGAGCAGGACGCCTGCAAAACTTCTCCGTTCCTTTCCTCTGCTGCTACCACAATGTAGGAACCCTCTTCTGGTTTGCAGCTGGGCCAGGATAAGCAGCTCAGCTCTTGCGTCCACCCAGAATCAGACCAACCCGGTGTTAAGGATCATCATGTAGAAGGACCCTGTCTTCATTCCAGTTTGTGACTGACTGAAATAATGGAAGAAACAGTGTGTATTTATTGATTTTCTGATGTGATCTGTGGTTTCTGGGGTGTCTCCATGGAGTCTTCCCTAAATTCATGTTGGAGGGGATTTGGGTGCGTTCCTTCTATGACACTATCATTTTTTTATTCTCTCAGCTCTCAGATAACTTGTTACTTGGGTTGCCTTCACTCAGGGGTGCTTGCTTGGATCAGCAGCCAAGTGTCCTTCAGCTTTGTATGTGCGCACAGCAGCTATTCGCAATCATCTCTGGTTGTCACCGCTGGGCAGTCCCTGGAGCCAGCTCTGTGCTACAGGGTGATGCTGACCCAGCTGTGGTGGCATTGGCAAACCCCTGTGTCCCCAATGGCTGGGGACAAATCTACCACTTTCTCTGTCCTGTCTGTACCAAGTCTGCCCAGCCCTGGGAGCTGCACCTCTGGAAAGTCACTTCTGTTTAACCACCCACACCTGGAGCAAGGAGCCCACCTCTGGATATCCCAGTCTGACGAACTGGAGAGGATTTTCCCTTCCACAGCACTGCACTGAACTTGTGGGTTGTCTTGCCTGGTTAGGCCCCATGGAAATCTTCCCTGCATTTCTTGCCACATGCACAAGGCTTTAAGGGTTCAACCCTCAGACTTCCCTGGTGCCTCTCTTTGCCGACAAGTACATGGCTGCCGTATTCCTGCTCCTGTCCTGCATGGTCCCCTGACACCATAGGCATTTTTGCTTCCTGTCCCCAAGCTAAGGGTTTATTCACTCTCAGTTTGAATGTGCCATGCAGTCAACACAACCACTGAAATACAGCAGCTCTAGAGCTGTTGGCAGGTGATGGATTATTTAGCAGTGTAAAAAGCCTCCAGGTGCCAGGAAATATTTAATCCCAAACCAGCACCAACCACTGAAAGATCATGTTGGGCAACAGCAGAACGACCATTTCCTGAATTAAGTACCTTGAAATGCTGGCATATGTAGTCCCTTGCTCCTGGCTGAGCCAATCAGAGTCCCAGAGCCTTAACATCCCCTCGTAGGAGTCACAAAGCTGCAGGATCTCAGCAACAGTATTTGGGTCTTCAGTTCTGTTTTTTCATCTCCATTTGCTCACAAATAAAGAATTATTGATGCTCATCAATGCCAGACTTGGGCAGTAAGAATTTTGGCCCTGGAGAAAGCTGAAGGTAGACGGGAGGCTCAGAAGCAAGTCAGGAAACACCTCCTTTCACCAGCTATTTTCCTCTTTGAGCTGCTGCATAAGATAACAGAGGTCTTAAGGGTTGACAAGCGGCTCTGCACACCTCTGGGTCCTCAGGACTTCAGTGGGGGCTTCACGTACCCTGGCTCGCAAGGCAAATGCTTACAAAGCCTTACTAAAGCATGGTCTGCGGTGTCCAGAGTTTACTCTGTACAGTTGTATATGATGTAGATGGATTATAAGTTATTTGTATAGTTGTCAGAGATGATCTGTATCAGAAGGTGCAATCCTTTTAATGCCAATTAAAAAAAATAGAAAAAAAACCAGCAGAAACTGTCAGTTTGGTTGGTTTTTTATGTTTGCGTGTGGCTGGGGTGGGTGGGGAATAAGGGGGAAGGAATAGAAAGACATCAGTGTTGTTTGGCCCTCTATGACTGATGTCTTCTCCTCCCCATGTCTAGGCTATGTGGTATGCTACACAGAGAGATACTTCATGGCCAAAGAGCTCTTTTGTGAAGGGATGGGCAGAAATAACTGAACTGCAGAAATTTGGACTCACAACCCCTTGATTCCACTCTGTCCCCGCAGCCTGTTCCCCTCAAAGCCTGTCACTTCACAGCACCCCAGTCCTTTAGCTGGGCCACTGCTTGGCCCAGCACACATAGGCTTCGGAAAGAAATGAAATGCTGGCTTTCTCCAAGCATCCTCTAAAGCCCGCTGATCCTATGACCAGAGGAGCTGCTCACTGATAGAGCAGAAATAGCCCATGAACTTGTGTTATTGAATTAGCACAGCTGTAAGAAAGAGAATTTCACAGGCTCTTTTATTTGCTCCTTGAAGTCAGGGGCAGCTAATGCAGGTCACAGAGCATCCGTAGCACAGGGACAGTGTTCAGGTACACCCTGCACCCAGAATTGCTGGCTTCAGAGCAGCAATGTCTTCTGCACAAGGTCTGGGTGAAATGCCTGGGAGAATGTGGCAGGTGGACTTCAAGGGGACAGGGGTGGAAATGATTGCCTGGAGACAGGGAGAGCCCAGAAAATGTGAGTGCAGGGTGCATCCATAAGTAACAGAGCCTGGAGGTAGAACTTGCAGGCACAAACCCTCCTGACACAGTGGTGTTGGGGGTTTTACCTGGCAGGATTCGCCACCTCCCTCCAGCTTGCTGGAGAGACGCCCCAGCCTGTCCATGTTCCTCCTGAATACATTTATTTAAGCCATTATATCACACCTCTCTTACACCAGAATGTCCCCAGTTCTTTTTGTGTGCTCAACCTGATGCCAAGCAGATGCAAACAGCTCTCCAGCAGATAGTGGCTGATGCTGAGCTGGTGTGGCCGCAGTCTGCATGCATCACTGCAGGGTGGCTTGCTGTGTAACTCCATGGTCCTGGCTGCGTCATGCCAGGTCTGGCTCCCAGCGTGAGTCACCACTGCCTGCTCCTCCTGCACAAACTCTGTCCAGCCTGGGTGGCAAGCAGCGCTTTGGCACTTGCAGGTAGTTAAGGTGATCCCCAGCCAGGTGCCTGTGAGCTGAACAACCTCCTCCTTTCATCACCACTCCTGAAATACTGCCTGGGACAACCTGAAAACACCCACTGGCTGTAAATTATTAAACACTTTGTGAAAAAAGAATAAAAATAACTTCTTTTCCAAGGAGCATTCTGCACCAAAACTAAAATCTTCAGAGGCTGTACAAACCCAGCAATAAGAAATTCTGGTATAGATCACTTTAACATATGGAAATAAAATTCATTTTCCACCAGCTCTATGTGAAACCCACCCACGGACTGATCGAGGGGGAGGATAACGCTGTGTGGCCACCATTAATGGTGGATCAATGTGTCTTTGTCATACGACCTCTCCAGCAGCACCCCTGCAAGGTGCTGGGAATAAGTCAGCTTTAACAGCAGTGTTCACAGCCCATCCGTATTTCATATCCCACTGGGGTGATTTCAGCAGCTCTTCCGTTTTCTTGGCTGAACTTGATGAGCCCTCCACAGACACTCAACATCCAGGCGGTCCTGCCTGCCGTTGCCCTGCAGCATCAGAGGACAGACCATAAAGCTGGACAAGAGCAGCCTTCAGACACTGCCAGGATAAATGCAGGACTAGGGGAAAGCCCCTCTTAAAGATGTTTCAAAGCAAGGAAAAGGTGATCTCCCCATGTCTTGCTTTGAGCTCATTAAAGTCGAGGTTCTGCTGGTTTCTGCACTGCACAACGTTGGTGTGTGTTCTCTGGGTGAGCACCAGGGCTGGAAACAACTCCGTGGGTTTTCAGTTTCATCACAGCTGCTGGAACAGCCCCTGTGAACACCGTTTGCATGAATGCACAGAACATGGCACACAGAACAGCTGGCTACCGAGCACTGTAGTAAAGCTGGACTATGAACACATCAATAGGAACACATCAATAGGAACAAAAATGAAGAGTCCATGCTGAAGGATGGGTATTTCCCATCACACATGATGATTAGGAGACCTGACTGCACTGAGCTGCTGAATTCAGTGATTCATGAGCCTATTTTTATGTGTTTCCTTTCATCTTTCCCACTGCCACAGCAGAGGCATTGCCACACCTGAGGGAATGCTGGAGGCCACCAGCACTGAGATAACTGTTCTCCTTGGAGATGCACAGTGTAAGCGCTCAGCAACCCGTGCTTCCTGAGCTCCCCAGGACTTGAAAGGAAAGGAGCAGAGTGAAGGCATTAGCTCCAAGAGGAGCTGTGAGTGGAGAGCTGTGGGGCCCAGGGTACATAGCTGCAGCCCTGGGGCAGCTGCCCTAAAGCAGCTTAACCGGTCAGGGTGAGAAATTCGCTTGAGAATGCTGAAAGCCAGGAATGATTCAAAAAGGGATTGGTGCTTGCTGTGGGATTAGAATGTAAATTTGTTTTCTAACCTTCACAGAAATAAGCCCTAACAGCCTTGAGCCAGACTGGCTGACTTCCACAAGGGAGTTACAATTTCTGCAAAGGGTTAGCTTACAGTCACCTGTGATGAGCAGACATGGCTGCCCAGAAGATAGTCTGGTTATCTGTGAGGGGGCAGGAGAGGGATGCTGTAGACGGGCAGGGGATGCAGTCCAGTCCTGACAGCGATGAGGAGGGCTGAAGGGAGCTCTGACACCTGAGCAAAGCATCTTGAGTAAAACCCAGCACTCGATCGATGCCTTATTCCACTGCAGCGACCCACTCTGGTGCCCCAGCTGGGTCAGCGTGTCCTGTGGTGCGAGGCTGAAAGCAGGAGGGTTATTTGGCAGGGGAAAGGGCTGGAGAGTACCCAGCACCAGGGGCTGCCTTGAGTGGGAACACATTGTCTGCAGCTGGTGAGGTTTTATATGAAAAGGGGAAAGTGTTTCCTCTCTGCTTTGTGATCAGCATGGAAGGTTTAGGTGTTCAAAATCCATCCTGACTCTGAATTGAAGAGTTTAGCTTATATTTTTACACATACAGTGATACACTGGAGCCAAAGTCTCCTTTGGGGATCTGAACCAAGTGGAACACTCCCGTCACCACTTCAGGAAAAAAAAAAATCCCACATGTCCCTTTTTTTGAGTGTGAGGCAGCAGAGCCGCTCTGCTCCTTCTCGCAGCAGCTGAGATGCTCTGGCACAAACTGCCTGGCAGGGGAAGGCACAAGGGGAAAGACTTTGGAGCAGGCAACCATGGACATCCCATGGGCATCCATATCCTATCCCACAGTGGCCTGGGCCTTGATCTCTCCCACTGCAGATCTCATTGCCTCCAAGATAAGGGTAAAAACAAGTAACTGTAAGGACGGAAAACAAATGTTAACCTGGAAGCATTAAATCTAAGCTCAGTATTCAGGCTGCATCTCGCAGTCAGGTTTTGAAGGCCGTTGGCTACGTAGCACAGCTAGATGAACATTGGGAATAAGGGGACCGGGGCTGAGGGGGCCAGGACTGAGGTGACCGCGGCGCAGGAACGCTGCGG
>NW_010169904.1:0-3931 GCF_000695765.1 Mesitornis unicolor
AGAGGAACTGGGGAAAAATGATGGGAAATGAAGCAAATGAGGTGGAAAATGGGGGAAAATGAAGGGAAATGAGTAAAATGAGGTGGAAATGAGGAAAAATTCAGGAAAATGAGGAAAAATTCAGGAAAATGAGGAAGAATTCAGGAAATTAGGTGAAAAATGAGGAAAAATTCAGGAAAATGAGGAGGCAAATGAGGAAAATTGGAGGAAAATGAAGGGGAACTGAGGAAAAATGAGGGGAAATGAGGAAAATGAGGTGGAAAATGAGGAAAAATTGAGAAATGGAGGTGGAAATGGGGAAAAATTCAGGAAAATGAGGAAAAATTCAGGAAAATGAGGTGGAAATGAGGAAAATTGGAGGAAAATGAATGGGAGCTGGGGAAAAATGATGGGAAATGAGGCAAATGAGGTGGAAAAGGAGGAAAAATGAGGAAAAATGAAGGGAAAATGAGGAAATTGAGGTGGAAAATGAGGAAAAATTAAGAAATTGAGGTCGAAATGGGGAAAATTGAGGAAAATGAGGAAAATTGGAGAAAAATGAAGAGGAACTGGGGAAAAATGATGGGAAATGAGGAAAATGAGGTGGAAAATGAGGAAAAAGGAAGGGAAAATGAGGAAAAATTCAGGAAAATGAGGAAAAATTGAGAAATGGAGGTGGAAATGAGAAAAAATCGAGGAAAATGAGGAAAAATTCAGGAAAATGAGGTGGAAAATGAGGAAAATTGGAGGAAAATTAACGGGAACTGAGGAAAAATGAGGGGAAATGAGGAAAATGAGGTGGAAAAGGAGGAAAAATGAGGAAAAATGAAGGGAAAATGAGGAAATGGAGGTGGAAAATGAGGAAAAATTCAGAAATTGAGGTGGAAATGAGGAAAAATTCAGGAAAATGAGGAAAAATTCAGGATGAGGAAAAATGAAGGGAACAAAAAATGAGGAAAAATGAAGGGAAATGAGGAAATGGAGGTGGAAAATGAGGAAAAATTCAGAAATGGAGGTGGAAATGAGGAAAAATTCAGGAAAATGAGGAAAAATTCAGGAAAATGAGGAAGAATTCAGGAAATTAGGTGAAAAATGAGGAAAAATTCAGGAAAATGAGGAGGCAAATGAGGAAAATTGGAGGAAAATGAAGGGGAACTGAGGAAAAATGAGGGGAAAGGAAATGGGGAAAATTGAGGAAAATGAGGTGGAAAATGAGGAAAAATGAGGAAAAATGAAGGGAAAATAGGAAATTGAGGTGGAAAATGAGGAAAAATTCCGAAATTGAGGTGGAAATGGGGAAAAAATGAGGAAAATGAGGAAAAATTCAGGAAAATGAGGAAAAATTCAGAAAAATGAGGTGGAAAATGAGGAAAAATGAGGAAAAATGAAGGGAAAATAGGAAATTGAGGTGGAAAATGAGGAAAAAATCAGAAATGGAGGTGGAAATGAGGAAAAATGAAGGGAAAATAGGAAATTGAGGTGGAAATGGGGAAAAAATGAGGAATTGAGGGTGGAAAATTCAGAAAAATGAGGAAAAATGAAGGGAAATGAGGAAATTGAGGTGGAAAATGAGGAAAAAATCAGAAATGGAGGTGGAAATGAGGAAAAATTCAGGAAAATGAGGAAAATTTCAGGAAAATGAGGTGGAAAATGAGGAAAAATTCAGAAATTGAGGTGGAAATGGGGAAAAATTCAGGAAAATGAGGAAAAATTCAGGAAAATGAAGTGAAAAATGAGGAAAAAATCAGGAAAAGGAGGAAAAATTCAGGAAAATGAGGTGGAAAATGAGGAAAATTTGGGATTTTCTTGAAAATTTCCGCCCTCCCGTGTGTGAAATTGAGAAATTTGGAAATAAAATCGGGTTTTGAGCCATTTTCTGGGTGTTTTTTTGCCCTGTTTTGTGTTTTCTTGGTGCAATAAAGGTCAAGGCCTCTCCCTCCCCCCCGGCGTGGCCCAATCCCGGAGAAAACCACACAGGAAATGTGGGAAAATTGGTAAATTTTATTGGTTTTTAATTAGGATGGGGAATATTTACAGAGGAGGGGAAATGAAATGGGAAAATTCCGGAAATATCCAAATTTCGCGGTGGTTTCGCGTGGTTTTCTGGGTTATTTGACCTGGGGAGAGGGGAAAAAACGGAATAAAATTGTTAATTTGGGGATGAAATGGTTAAATTGGGGGATGAAATTGATAATTTGGGGGATAAAATTGTTAATTTCTGGATAAAATTGTTAATTTGGGGGATAAAATCGATAATTTTGGGGATAAAATCGATAATTTGGGGGATAAAATCGATAATTTGGGGGTAAAATTGTTAAATGTTGGGGAAAAATCCTTAATTTGGGGGAAAATGGTTCATTTGGGGATTAAATTGTCGATTTGGGGGGATAAAATTGATACTTTTTGGGAAAAAAATCATTAATTTGGGGAGAAACTTGTAAATTTTGGGGGTAAAATGGAGAATTTGGGGGAGAAAATCCTCGATTTGGGGATGAAATTGAGAATTTGGGGGATGAAATTGTTGATTTGAGGATAAAATTGATAATTTGGGGTTAAAATTGTTAAATTTGGAAGGAAAAATCATTAATTTTGGGATAAAAATGTAAATTTGGGGCAAAAATTCTTAATTTGGGGGTAAAATGGTGAAATTTGGGGGAAAAATTCTTAATTTGGGGGTAAAATCGTTAATTTGTGGGATAAAATTGTTAAATTTGGGGGGAAAAATATTACTTTTGGGGGTAAAATCGTTAATTTGTGGGATAAAATTGTTAAATTTGGGGGGAAAAATATTACTTTTGGGGGTAAAATCGAGGGAATTTTAGGGCCAAATTTAGGGATTTTGGGGGCAAAATGTGGGGATTTTTTAGGGTGAAATATGGGGATTTGGGAGCCAAAAATGGGGATTTTTTGGGTAAAATATTGGGAATTTTGGGGGTAAAATGTGGAGAATTTGGGGGCAAAAAGAGGGATTTGGGGGGCAAAAATTGGGGATATTTTGGGGTAAAATAGAGGGGATTTGGAATTTGTGGGGTAAAAGATGGGGAATTTGGGGGGGAAATTGGGGAATTTGGGGGCAAAAATTTGGGGATTTGGGGGCAAAATTTGGGGAATTTTGGGGTAAAATACAGAGAACTTTTGAGCCAAAAATGGGGATTTTTGGGGTAAAATTGAGGGAATTTTAGGGCCAAATCTGGGGAATTTTTGGGGCCAAATTTGGGGATTTTGGGGGCAAAATGTGGGGATTTTTTAGGGTGAAATATGGGGATTTGGGAGCCAAAAATGGGGATTTTTTGGGTAAAATATTGGGATTTTTGGGGGTGAGGGGATTTGAGGGCCAAATCTGGGGAGTTTTGGGGCCAAATTTAGAGACTTTGGGGGCAAAATTTGGGGATTTTTTAGGGTAGAAACGAGGGGGTTTTGGGTACCTTGATGAGGGTGACGGTGGCGCTGTAGAAGAGGCTGAGGATGAAGAGGACGATGAAGGTGGAGGCCGTGGCCCAGAGGTTGTTGAGGTCCTCGTCCTCCGCCTCCGTGAAGCCGTCGAGGAACGCTGAGGGGGGACACAATAAAAAACACCGTAAAAAAGGGGGATTTGGCCCCAAAATCCAGCCCTGGGGGTGCAGGGAACGTTTTGGGGGTGATTTTGGGGGATTTTGGGGCAGTTTCGGGGAGTTTTGGGGCTGGGCGAGGCCTGGGTTTGGGGCTTTTGGAGGAGGGGGTTTGGAGAGGGCGGGAAGGCCCCAAATTGGGGGGTTTCTGCCTCAAAATGAGAGGTTTCTGCCCCAAAATTGGGGGTTTCTGCCCCAAAATGGGAGGCGGAGACCAAAAGCGGAGGTTTCTAAGAAAAAAATCTGAAGTTTAAACCCAAATTTGGGGGATTTTACCTCAAAATTTGGGATTTGAGGCCTAAAATCCAAGGTCTGAGGCCTAAAAGCCAAGGTTTGCGGCCCTG
>NW_010169905.1:0-692 GCF_000695765.1 Mesitornis unicolor
GTGAAACCACATTGCTTTTTGCTGTAAAAAAAGAAGCAAAGGAATAAGGTTTTGCTTTTTCCTCAGTGTCTGTGTTGTACCCATTTTTAAGTCAGCCCTGTGGCCAAATACATCCTCGGTGTGACCACACCAACACCTTTCCCTGTGCAAGAATTAAATCTTGTCCTCACCCAGGTCTGTGGACCATGGATGTGTCCGCCTGGACCAGGAGAAAAGGCTCTGCCCAAAGCATCTTCAGGCATTGGGTGGTCCAGGGGTCCTGCACCCCATGGCTCCTGGGTGATGGAGGGGTCCTGCACCCCATGGCTTTTGGATGGTCCAGGGGTCCTGCACCCCATGGCTCTTGGGTGATGGAGGGGTCCTGCACCCCATGGCTCCTGGGTGACTGAAGAGTTGCAAAGTCAACAGAAAAGTTCCTTTTGTATATTTTACTTTCTTTAAAGCAAGTTTGGGAGGTGCCAGCACAGCAAATCCCCCTGACATCCCAGTCTGCCTTTCAAGATGGTCATTGAGCAGCCAATCCTCTGCAAGCAGCCAAATTTTGTGGGCGGTGCTGACCTGCCAATGCCTTTTGGTGGAAGCGCCGATCGGATCGGGCTCAGATGGGCTACATGGAGCTGTCACCATCAGCCCAGATTTGGAAAAACATTACAATTGGGAAGGTAAACAAGTTCCCAAGGACCCTATGGAGG
>NW_010169906.1:0-4361 GCF_000695765.1 Mesitornis unicolor
GCAAACTTGCTGAGGGAGCACTCGGTCCCCTTATTCAGCTCATTGATAAAGATGTTAAACAGGACTGGCCCCAAAACAGAGCCCTGGGGAACACCACTTGTGACTGGGCACAACTGGATTAAGCTCCATCCACCACCACCATTTTGCCAGAACATGAGTCAAACAACCTTATCCACACAAAGTCCATGAAGAACACACAAATTCTAGGTTTCTTGCCAGAAATACCCACTTATTATTATTACTGCTGATAACCAACTATTCTTTTCAGGATACTAAAGCACAGATGTTTCACTTCAGTCAGCAGACACTTAAGTGCCTGTATGAGTCAACACAAGCCCTATTTCAAAATTTAACGCTGTTCAGCTCTTCAGAAATGAGAATCCAGCTTAAGACACCTTCCAAGTGAAAAGAAACAAAACCCCTTGTGTAATTAGGCTTCACACTTAAAGAAGTACGCTTAGGCACGGCATTTAAGTAGGTAATAAGAGCTACTTGTGCAGAGAAGAAAACCCTAATATTGCTAACTCATTATTTTCTATTACCCAGTTGGATACACACTTGGGTAAATTCTGTGAGGAAATGAGATGCTTCTTGACTCAATAAGGAAAAACATCTGGATTTTACTCAGTTATTTTGAGCCACTTAGAAAACCAAGGAAAATGCAGGAAAAAAATATATTGCCCCCTAGAATAAAACCAGAAAGATGCATGGATTGGTTTGTTCCGTTAAATACAGGCAGAAATCTTTAAGGCATCTTGTTTATATATATAAAAAAATAAAGATAATTTGCCATCAAGTTTTAGAGCTTTCCTACCCTTTGAACCAAAGCAATGACTATTTAAAAGAATTAGGGAAACCTTCACGAACTGTTATGTGCCATTCATCTGTAAAAACATTTATTTTTATTTCTTTTATGTTGCAGAACATCAAAAAGTTCACCCTGGATAGAAACTGTTGCTAATCTGACTATTAGAGGTGGCAGAAAAATCTGTTTCTCCAACTAATTGTTAGCCCTAAATTATTTCTGATATTACTGTTTTTCACTCTTCGTTTTGCCAAGAGGGTGCCAAAATTATGGAAAACAAGACGCAGACACACAAATTCCTGGCAAAAGCCAACTCCACTCAGCTTTAAGCTATTTTTCCAGAAGTCTTTATTTACAGAAATAATTCAAAACATCCTGTTTCAAAGGCTTCCTTTATTGGCTGTCCCAAGTGTCAAATACAAATGGAAGCTGTCGGATGCAGCAAAGACAGCTACCACAGAATCACAGAATGTCAGGAGTTTGAGGGGACCTATGGAGATCACCCAGTGCAACCCCTGCCAGAGCAGGATCACCCAGACCAGGTCACACAGGAACATGGCCAGGGTTTTGAATGTCTCCAGAGAAGGAGACTTCACAACCTCTCTGGGCAGCCTGGGCCATGCTCTGCCACCCTCACACTGACAAAGTTTGGCCTCATCTTCAGCTTGAACCTCCTGTGCTCCAGCTTGGGACCATTGCCCCTTGTCCTGGCATTGGACATCCCAGAGCAGAGCCTGGCTCCTTCCTCCTGACACTCGCCCTCTCCAAATTGATCGCCATGAATGAGGGCACCCCTCAGTCTCCTCTGCTCCAAGATAAAGAGCCCAAGCTCCCTCAGCCGCATCTCATCAGGAGAGGCTCCACTCCCTCCAGTATCTTTGTGGCTCTGCTGGACTCTTTCAAGCAGTTCCTGTCCTTCTGGAGCTGAGCGCCCAGAACTGAACACAATATTCCAGATGTGGTCTGAGCAGGGCAGAGCAGAGGGGCAGGAGAACCTCTCTGACCTACAACCACCCCTTCTCATACACCCCAGGATGCCATTGGGCTTCTTGGCTCAAGGGCACATTGCTGGCTCATGGTCATCCTGCTGTCCACCAACACCCCAGGTCCTTTCCAGCCACTCATCCCCACGCCTGTAGCGTCCATGGGGTTATTGCGACCCAAGTGCAGGACCTGGCACTTGGCCTTGTTGAAGCTCATCCAATTGGCCTCAGCCCATGGATTCAGCCCATCCAGGTCCCTCTGCAGAGCCTTCCTACCCTCAAGCAGATCAACACTCCCTCCCAACTCAGTGTCATCTGCAAACTTGCTGAGGGAGCACTCAGTCCCCTCATCCAGATCATTGATAAAGATGTTAAACAGGACTGGCCCCAAAACCGAGCCCTGGGGAACACCACTTGTGACTGGGCACAACTGGATTTAGCTCCATTCCCCACAACTCTCTGTGCCCGGCCATCCAGCCAGTTTTTAACCCAGCAAAGCTATCGGATTTAATGGCAATGCTGGCAAATAAGGGTTGGTTCTCAGGCAAGGTTCAAGCACTATAATATTTCATTCCACGCTATGGCCAGCTAGGCCATTAATTTTGTAGCTTAAAATAACTGCAAAAGCGGAAGTCTTCAGGACAGCAAAGAACTGAAGTAGAAATTAAATCTGCATAAACAGTAGCAGTTTTCAGAGAAGGTAGAAAATAAAAACTGAGTCTGTGCATCTGTAAAAATGCTTCACCACCAGCATTAAGATGTAACTTCGTGCCCATGCAGCGTCATCTATGATATTATACAGACTTGATCTCAGAAATAAGAAATAATTTTATTGTTATGTCTGTAGAATTCTCGTAGCTGAGGAGTAAGCTTTTGTTTTCCAAATCAATCTTAAGGCAAAAAGATATTAAGATAAGAAAGATATTAAGGATAAAAATAGGTGTTATAAAGTTAACTACCTGGCAGCAATATTTCAACCTTCCAAGCTAAAATCTACAAGAAGTCGACAACAGCTAAAGTGTCACACAAAGCCTTCAAGGAAATTCAAAGCTCAGAGTCACAGAAGATACTCCAGGTGAGAGGAAAGAAAAAACATAGATATTTAAATAGTCACATACTATTGTGCCTCTTCCTTTAATTTTCCGTCCAGATTTAGAGACTGATGGTTTCTGGTCAGCCAGAACTGGTGCAGCATCAAGAAGCTTCCTACATAGATTAATAAGATATGAGCTCACATGGAAAAAAAACCCCAGAAGTTTAATTTAAACTAATTTTAAGTTAATCATGCAAAATACTCATTTTATTCGTTTGAGACGGCAGAACCAATAGTTCAACATAAAGAGAGAGCTCAAAGATTCTTACGGTTCGGGTTCCACATGGACAACAGGCACATCTCTTCTCAGCAAAAATCTGTTTTCAGGCACTGGGGGGATCTCTTCAGGCCGCACCACGGGTTTGTCCCTCTTGGTGCTAACGTCCACTGCTTTTTCTGCCGTGTCGCTCTTGTCAGAAAGGCTGCGATGGGGAAAAGTCAGTCCATAAATCAAAATTAACTGAGAAACACCACTTCACACTGCAAATTCCAAGACAAGCCCACATGATGCACTGAGCCTTAATACGACGAAACCGTATTTCATTAACAACTGATTTTAGGCTAATGGGAACATTGTGAAGTGTTATTGGGAAGAAGCTTCAGGTCCCACTTTACAACAGATAGTTTGTTTTCAATTTGCATTTTTCTCATGAAATACTTTTGAAAGAGAAGAGATCTTTGGTTTATATTGGATTATCTTTCAAAAATATTTCATGACAAATAATAATCCAGTATAAATCTCTTATGTGCCAAATGTCTCGCTACAACACGGGCACAGTTAAGTCCTAAATACTTTAACGTGCTGAGACTTCCTTCAAAAAAATCACTCTGGCTTCTATCTACAAAGATCTTAAACATTAAAAAAAGCTACCCAACAAGCTCAGGGTTATTTTGTTTGGTTTTGTTCGTTTATAAAAGCAAGCATCAAAATGTAAATTTAAATAAAAGCACTGTCATTACTCATTGCTCGAGTACTTCATGAAAACAAAGCAGAATTTCTCCAAATTTTTTAAAATTAGCAGACTAGTCACCGTCTTTGGTTTGAGGCTCTCCTGCACCTTGGTTCATCTTTCTTTCTCTCCTCCCTTCTTCGTTTCCTTGACTGTTTGGTTTTAGCTCTTCTTTTACGCTTCCTTCTCCTGCTTCGTTCATTTTCGGCTTCACTGTCAGAGGACGTTTCTGAAGAGCTTGATGCACTGGAGGAGGAATCTGAGGCTTCCGAGTCAGAGCACACCTTCTTCTTCTTCTCCAAAGCTTAAAACAGAGATTTCACATTTACAGTGTGTGCATGTGAGTATATAGACAGCAGAAAACATAGGTTTATAGATGTATAAATACACACAGAGACTGCTTCAGAGGTGAACTCTTTCACAATGACTTGCATTAAAGCACAATCATATAAATTCACGTAACTGTGTCCAGTCTAAACACAGACCAATAAAATACAAGTATATTCACAGAATCACAGAACGTTAGGGAT
>NW_010169907.1:0-10832 GCF_000695765.1 Mesitornis unicolor
AATATATATTTCATTAAAATATAATATAATTTCTATTCAGTCTCTCTCATCTTTCCACTCCCAAAACATCACATTACCTTTTCGGGTAAATCTTACACAGTAAGAGAGTACTGCTTATGTGCTATATTGTGAGACTGAGTAAGGTAAATGTCAAAATTTGACTAACACTTTGGCTGGTCATTTTGACATTTTACACCTACACTGAATTCATTCTCACAGGTACACACAGATATGCATGCAAGTGTTTGCCTATAGAAATAAAATATTTTCATTTCAATCATACTTTCTGCTTTGGCACATTTTTTAAGGTAAAAAAGCTAAAGATGTGTGTGTTCATTTGCAGGAGGCTTTTGTGCTTTAATGATGCATTTTTGTATCATGTAGTAATTTAAACATGACTGTAACATATAATTAACAATTAATCTGCAGCGTTGTTTTGACCAGAATTTCACAGAATGAGTATTATTGAATCATGAGTTCAATTAGATATGAATAAAAGAAATCACACTTGTTGTGCTTAACCAAATATAGAAATCAAAAGAGGACTACTTAAGAAAAATCCAAAATAATTTTAGGCTATTTCTACTAAAACATGAGAATGGGAAAACAATATTTTGAAAAGATAATATCTAACAAAATCCCACAAGCATTCTAGCTATCTGTAAAAGTAACACCTTCCTAACTTAAACCCAACTAATAATGCTCTGGCTATGAACCTAGGACTTTTTCTGTCAATAGAAAACACTGGTTCAAAACATCAGCCCAGTTAAAAAAAAGCAAAACCAAATCCCTTTTAAAAGTCAAAAGACTGTCTTGCCAGCAGAAGAACATGAAGAACAATTAAATCTGTGTGTCTGCCTTCACATCCAAACTAATTTCCTATGCATATTGTGATTACACTCAAGTGTCTACCTACCCAAAGTCTGCTGAGTTTTTAGTGTTAATACTGGGGCTTTCTTTTCCTCACTGTCAATACAGTCTGCTTAGTAAAGGGAGAGGTAGAAAAGCAGTTTCCTGACCACTCTTATTGCCATTTAGTATGTCTACAGAACTTTATTTTCTCTTCTTGCCAGGAAATACGCCTCATATCCTGTCTACTATAATTTCACCTTATTAAGTTCTGAATGAGCCATATTTTAATAAAAATGTCTTCTAAGCAACTTCTATGCAGGTCTATTATTGTCATGCTGGCAACAGCATCTTCTGGGAGTGATCCAGTCATTTTTTCCTTTTATTAGTAGTTTACTATTAAAATTCAGTGTGACACTGGAGCACTTTAGAAGATGTTCTGAGATCCCTGATATACCTGATTCACAAATGGGAATACAAGAAAGTTCATTCCCATTCATTTTCCTTGAGATTAAACTGGTCATGAACAAAAGGTTTCAAATCCATAGGAGTTTAGCTGTTGAATTTCATTTCATAGCCACAAAATAATTAAGGTTGAAAGGGTTCTCAAGATGTCATTTCTTCAATCTATGTTCATCTAAGTTGCATGTGCTTAATTGGAAAAAAACCATACGTTACAGTTAATTTCAGAATTCACCCTTTGCCTGCCTGACTTTCACTGACTCAAGTAAAAGCTTCAGTTCAGAAGAGAACTAGAAAGTGAATTTAAAAATTGTAAATAAGCTGCTAATAATCACTGTACAATGTTTACTGAACAGGAAACTTATTTCTAACCAACAATATATTCTGGCTGTTCTGGCCAACAGGGTCATCAGAATATATAAAAAGATTTTGCATTCACCTGTGGATTTGAAATGGGTGTCCTTTGTACCAGTATTTTCTGATACAAACTAAATATGCTGACTGGAAGAATTAACTATCAGTTTATATTTGGGGTTGATTATTCACTTGGTGATTAACTGTTTATTGGTTTCTGACTATCAACTTTTCTTTCTAAAACTATAGCCAGCAAAAAGTATTTTTGTTTGCTTTAGAATGCAATTGTACAATAGTAAGTTATTTTCTTTGCCTCTGACATAATAATCTTTACTTTGTACCTCTTTCTTTTGTAACAATAGAAAAAGGTAATCAATGCTTGTAGATGTATTACTCAACACGGGAAAGGAAGACAACAACAAACCAACCAGCAGTGAAAGCAGAAGGGAAGAATACATGAGGTCACTCTCCACAAGCTTTCAGCAGTTCAAGCCCCAATTTGCAGGAACTCTGCAGAATCCCTTGGTTAAAATAGGTAGGTAGGTACTTTCCACAAGAAAGAACAAGGCTTCCTAAGAACACAGCTACTGAAAAATGAATGATGACCTGGACATTTACAGTTAGCAGTCTTGCAGAGTTGTGTTTCCAAAAACTCTACCTCAAAATTAAACCCCTTACTGTGTTGCAGTTTTAACTTCAGAGCCACCAATGCTAACAAGTATCTCAACCTGTAGACTGACTCTTTATTAGGAAGGCAACCAAGAGTGATCTCATCCATTTTTTATTCAACAGACTCAAGGCTGGATCATACATTTTTGTTTGATGTCTGTTATTTTTTTTTGCATAGTATGGCATGCTTGGAAGCTTCTCTTGCTTGGACAGTCTCATGTTATTTAGCTGCTTGCCAGGCTAAAACATGAAAGACGAGGAATAAAAAAAAAGACATTTTTTTGGTGAATGCTGATGCCTCCCAGGCACCTCTTTTATACAGGAAGTGCTACAAAATTACATATTCACCATCAGTTGAGGCTTTTAAGAACATGCTAGGCACATCTGTCTGGGGTGACATAGGAATATCTGCTTATACCCTTTGGCTAAGGAGTGAACTAAATGAAATTCTGGAGTCTTTTCCAACTTTATATTACCGTAAGTCAATTACATGAAGTCTCTGCAAGTACAATCAAAAACAATGCTTCGTAGCCATATGCTTGATAAATTAAATATCAGGTAGAGAGTGTGCATATTATTTTGCCAAGAAAATAATTATTCTCTATTGTGAGATGACAATGAATTTAAAATTATTAGTTGTAAACCCCTAAACTAGTAAGAAAAGATGTTTCAAAACTGCTTCTAGATCTAACAGTATTAGTATGTCCTCTTTATTTCTCTGTCCTATTCTTATTATAATCTATAGTTTAGGGAAGTAGGCAATTGTTGATGCATCCTCATCTGTAGAAAGATCTGCTCGGAGTGCTGGAATGACACAGTGGAGAATTCCATTTCAGAATTTGAAAATTTTGTTTTAAATATTATTTTATTACTTTTTATAGTTTTATATTTTGGGTGTGTCAAGTCACATTAATGGTCTATGATGTGAACGCTGTCTTATTATATTGCAAAGACAGGATACTTTGAGGCATGAAACACATTTCCCTCAATTTGAAGCAGCAGTTTGGTATGTTGCGTTTATATCTTGATTCAGACTGTAAGGGGTATTACTGTGGCTCTAGTGAGGTTCTTGAGAATACTACAAGGGCTTATTATAAGTGCATATTAACTGTAAATAGGCTTCAGCATCCAAAATTATCATCATTGTTTGAGAAGCTGTTCAGATGATTTTTGAAATATAATGCAGGCATGTATAGTCTTTTGGTGATAGTATCTTCTGCGAAGAGTCCCTTTGAGAAGAATATTGTGAGCAATACAGATCAGGTTATGGTGCAATTAATTTAGGGACTGAGGCAAAATTATAAATATGACTTGGGATATCTCTCTGGATTAGATTATGAACATCTGTGCCACCTGAACCTTGAGTTTCATTTGGAGAAGTTTAGAGAGTAGGAGAAAGATACTGCAGGTAACAAGAATAATCAGATGTACATAGGCTTGGAGTGAAACTGAAAGTGTGCAAAATTCACAGTGCATCTATAGTTTTGAATCATCCTCTAAAGGTCCTTTTACTGTCCAAGTCACACTCTTAGTTAGGTGAAAGTCAGGATCTGTTTGAAATGATCTCTCTTTAAAGAGATAAGAATTTTAGACTGCAGAGTGTGCTACACTGTTTTGTAGTATTGATGGTTATTTTTCCAGATTGCCTGTTTCCACAAAGACACATTCATTATAACATCAGGGACAACTAGGTGTTTTGGTGTCCCTTTTCAGTCCACACAAAGAAATCTCTGGTGACCTCAACAGTTAATTTTGTTAGCAGCACAGAAGTGTCTCTTCAATTCAAGATCTTTTATTCACATGTAAGAATTCATATGTACATGTATATGTAACCCTAGTACAGAGAGGTCTTTTGTTTCAAAGGTTTTTTTCTTCCAATGTGTATTATTATAAAGTATATTCTGGCACATCTACTCCCTTTAAGGTGATTACTACTCTGCAATTTTTGCTTGCTTTTACTTCTCTGGGAGTTAAAATATTTACTTTCTGAGTTCTAGGAATAAACTGTATTATGAAATGGCTTGAGAATTTTGAAATTAAAAACTTCAGACAACTACACACAAAAAAGTAGACCTCACTCTGAACCTAAATTCAATTAAAAAAAAACAACAACAAATTTAGAAATCCTGTAAATAAAAAATGCAAATTTTCAAGGGATAAAACAATACATTGTATTTGACAAGAGAAAAGCCAAACAATTTCACCTTTTATTTGGCCTATTTGTGTAACTGTTCAAAGCTGTAAGATTTAGAAATAATAAGTCTTATTTTAAGTCACACCTTTTTAGGTTTTAAGAAATTCTTCCATCTTATATCCTTTATAGAAACATAACTGGGTTTCACTGAACATTTCCTGTTTGAAGTTCACTTTGAAATTAATGTCCACATGTATAAATTCAGAAAAAAATGTTAGGGCAGAAAACTAAAGCATATGATCTCTTTTAGTAATAACTCATAGTTTATTAAGATTTTTTAAATTGTTCTTTCATAGTCAGTTTTGTGCAAAGAAGAAAAATCCTTTGTATTTCAGAACTTCAAACCTCTCTGCATTGTTTATAGCTTGATATACATGCTGCATATGATCTTCAGTTAAATGTAGTCAGAGTTCACATCTTCACATTAAGAAATCCCTTGAATTTTTCTTACTTCTTTGTAGGAAGAAGACTTTCCCTGATTTAAAAAAAATCAAGTTTGTCTTGTACTTTAATCCTTAATTAAGAATCACTTGAATTAAGAATGAGTAACTTCCTTTAATGTCCATGCTTTTTTAATGCAAAAATAATTTTTTTTTTACCTGAAGATTAAGATAACGTGGTGTGCACATTTGTGCCAGTATAGCTAGTAAGCTTTTTATCAACTTTGTCTTATTTGACTTCTGTATTAAACAAGGATCACTCTTTTAAGGGAACATTTATGGTGTAAATAAATTAATTTTCTGCAAAAGCAACTTTCAGGATGTTATGGTTTAAGGTCAGTGGACAACTGAGCACCACGATGCCCACAAAAGGTGGCGAGACAGAATAAGGACTGAGAGGGCTTCTTCTCACCGCTTAAAGGTCATGGGCGAAAGACAGACTCATCTGTCTTAAAAAAAATTAAAAAAATATTAATTTGTTACCAATAATATCAGAGTAGAACAGTGAGAGATACATCCAGATGTTAAAGACAAACACTTTTCTCCACCCCTTCCTTCTTCCTGGGCTCAGCTTTTTTCCTGGTTTCTTTACTTCCCCAACTTTGCCCAGAAGCACAGGGGAATGGAAATGGGGGTTGCAGTCAGTTCATCCAATGCAGTCTCTGCTGCTCCTTCCTCTTCAAGGGCAGGGAGGACCACTCTCACTCTCTCTCTGTTTCCACGTGGCACCCTTCACACAGGAGAAAAAGTCCTCCATTAAGGTCTAATGTGGGTCTGCCCATGGCTGCAGTTCCCTCACACATGAACTGCTACAGCACACACTGTCCAGCATCACGGCATCTTCAGGGGCAGCCACCTTCTCAAGTGGATCTGTCCCTCTATGGGCTGCAGGTGGGTCAACCTGTGCTCTTGCCACGGGTTGCAGGGGGAGTCTTGCCTCTGTGCACCTCCTTCTCCCCTCTCTCCTTTCTTCCTTCACCAATCTTGGTGTCTAGCACAGTTGTTCTCCTCATGTCCCTCCTCTCCTTTATCTGCTGCAGGTCTTTCCTGATGGTTCTGAAAAGTTTCTGGCTCTTTCTTTTGGGCTGACACTGCAGCAGGGCTTGAGCTTAAATTGAGGCTGGTCTGGTCTAGCCCAGCTGGGCAGGGCAGGACCTGGCTGGGGCTGAGGCCAGGGCCATACCATCCACACCTGGCACTGCACTGGTTGAGGCTGGTGCAAGAGAGGGAGCAGACTGTGTGCTGCACCTCCCTTAAATACATGAATTTGCAGGGGTCCTGATTGGCTTGGCCCTGGTCAGAGGTGGGTCTGACATTTCAGAGCCAGAGGGCTCATAGGGCTCCATAGCCCTCCTCCACTACCAAAAAATAAACCAAAATGCCTCACAGAAAGCCTAATACACAGGAGAAGATTTGTTTCTTTCCTGAACTCCTTTCATGTACTGTATAATCTCACTTCATCTTCAGTTGAGTACTCCTTGTCTTTCATTGTTGTCTTCAGGATAGTGAACTAAAAGGACACATATAACAGTGAAAATATACTGATACTAAATCATACCATAACATCATTGATTCCATAGTGTACTGGACCACCGAACTGGAGGAAAGAAAGCTTCCAAGACTCTAGCTCAGGTATGTGAAATTTTGCTTCACAAGTGGTAAAAAAAGTCTTCAACTTCTTCTAGTTCTCTCCTGAATATTAATTCACAATCACTGTTGAAAACAGATTACTGGGACTGCTGAATCCTTTCTCTAACTGAGGATGGATGTTCTTCCCTTTAAAGATCTTGCCTAGCCCAGGACCCACAGTGAATGGAAGCTGCTGAAATTCAGTCTGAACTTCATCTCTCTCCCTCTCCAAACAGCTATGAACTGTGTTTTTTGTAAGCCATGACTTTGTCCAAAACAGTAAACATATCTATCTTTCTAATTTCCTGCAATATTAAAAAGTTCAAAGTAAGAAAAAAAATATAGTTTTAACATATGCAGCAATGTCTTCTCTGTACCAACCATACTGAAGTTTTACACAAATACTCAGTTTTGGACATATGAATGCCATGGAAAAATCTTACAACCAAAAATACAAAATTGAATAATTGTAATAACAAAGCTTCTGACAGTTTCCATTGTAAAAAATGAAAAGTTTCACCAAAATTTGAAGAAGTTACAAGTCCCAAAAGCAGATTTTGATTTCTCTTAGTGCTACACAATTGTCTCTTTGCACTATTTAATCTATATTTCAGCAATGTTTTTATATATACTTCTCATTTAAGAGCCCTTTTACTTACTAAATCTGTATTAGCAAATACATTTCTCTCCTGTAAAAACACTATTTTTTTCAATATCTACCATTATTTAATTTATATATGAAAATTCTGCAATAATTTTTTCCTGGTTTTCCCGTAATTAAAAAATCTGTTTTCTGTCTTAAAAATGACTTCTGCAGGTAGTGAGGGAAATTAATACACTTTGCATGCAAAAGAAATCCTATCTTCCTTTTTTAAAATGACACTGACTTCTCAATAGTGAGTAGTCCTAAGCAGCAGGCAATAGATAATATAATTTATTTCAGTCTTCAAAATACAAACTTTAATTCCAAAAATGCATTGAGGTTTTAAAAAATATTCAAAAATTATTTTATCTGAAACCATTCTTGTTTCTTGTCAGAAAGATACTTTCCCGTTACTAAATCCTTTCTCAAAAGTTTGGCTTAGCTATAAGAAATGATATTTTGCTAGTTGACAATTCTGAGTTATTTATCTGCAAATTTTAACTTTGAATAGTAGTGCGTATGACAGTCCAACAGCTAGGTCAGAATCAGTGGGACAATGTTTTTTCCTTCACGAGAACAAGAATCCAGAGTTCAGTTAGCATTACTCATGTCAAAACAATAGTAATGAATCAAGGTTATAACACTGATTTTTCTTAATTGCTGAAATCCCTAATTTTGCAGAAAAGCAGTATATGTTTTAAGCACCTCATGCTTCTTACAGAAAGACTAGGCAAACCACTGGAGACATTCTGGGTAAAGTGGATCTGAACTAATTGGAACTACATATATATATAAATATCAGTATCTATATATCTCAAAGGTCATGAACATATTTATTTTGTGGGGTTTTAAAACAAAGAAAAAAATCTAGTGAAACAAACTGAGGTAGAGTAACAAATGGATCAGACAGAGTAGTAGTAAACTGGAAGTTCTGTAATCTTAACTGGATAAAAGCACACAAAATGTTATTGGCTATTTATTTACACAAAAACATTATTAGCAATCACTAGAATTCTTTAAAAGTGATCTTCTAGAATTCTTTAGAAATGAGAATGCAGTTTGCTGCTTGGAACAAGTCAGTTACTCACAAATGCCAAATAGTCTCCCATGTATTGCACAGAGGAATGGGACAACTCAGCGCTGACATTAACTTGTGAAACTGCCAAAGTCAGTGCTTTTCTGCCAGAAGTGTCCCTGTAAATGTTTACTACGTATTAAAGCAACCTGAAGATGGTCAACAGACTAAGACTGTGATGGAAAACAGTGAGTTACAGGTGTTACTTTTCTACTCTCTCTCAGTGAGGATATTGGACTATGTTTAGTCAGTTTTCTTCCTGCTTCAACATTTTTATTTCGTTCAGTATTGCTTTGCATAGAAGGCTGGATATTGAATAAGTGAATAAGAGCAAAATTTAGTTGTACTTGTCAAAGCAGATATGGCTTGTTTTATATATAGTCAGCTGAAGGTTAATGAAACTAAATTATCCTGGAGACCCAGATATTGCAACGATCAGCAATATGGAAATTTCTATACAAATAATTAGACAGTATTATGCATAATTCACAAACTTGTCTACATTTGCATTAGAGGGGAGTTCAGTATCCTGAGAATAGATATGATCAAGATATCTAAAAAGACAAATAGATATTTTGATAAATGACTAGTCCCACCCTCTTCTGCTGGTACCCTCTGTGAACATGGTACTATATATGTGATAGAGCTTTTTATGCTTGGAATTCATGCCCTTGCTGTGGTGAAATGTGTTAACCTCCAGGAATTGCTACAGAGACAAAGATTTATGTCCTCAGACTGAGGAGACAGATGATCAAATTACTGAACTTCTATTGTGAAAGAACTAGGCACTCCAGAAGAGAAACCTGTTTCCTTTTTCAAGATTTACCTCCTGCATACATCCTTATGAGTCCTAAATTGGCTTCATCTAGCCTCAGGAGCAGTTCTTTGGATTAAACATGAATAATTTTAATTTTATGCTGAATACTAGACTTCATCTAGATGATGCCATGTATATGGATCCCTTTCCCATGAAAACTGGGACGAAAAGGGGAGATGCCAGTCAGACCACACACTCAGATGAAAGTGTATTTAGTCCTTAATATATCTTATTTTAATAAGTTCAATAAATATACTTTTAAAATAAAATGGGGCAGATTCAGACTAGATATAAGGAAGGAATTTTTTATGATGAGGGTGGTGGGACATGAGCAGGTTGCCCAGAGAGGCTGTAGACACCTCATCTCAGGAAACATTCAAGGTCAGGTTGTACAGTGCTTTGAGCAACCTGATCTAGTTGAAGATGTCCCTGCTTATTGCAGGGAAGTTGGACAAGCAGATCTTTAACAGTCCCTTCCAACCCAAACTATTCTATGGTTCTATATAGACTAGACATACAAAATCAAAAGGAATAGTGGAATTACTGTTAACCAGTAATCTACTTTCCATCTTCTCTTTTCATCTGAAGAAATAGGAAGAGAGTGAAGGGAAAAATGTACTTTTACAGCATCATGTCATACAGGGATGTACTGTGGAAATTAATACGAAGGAGTACGGAGAAGCTAATATCGCCTTATCTTTTGCCCTTTAGCAGTAAGTCTGTGCCCACCATACAGCTCTCCAGATAAAAGTAATTGATAAGAATGAAGCCCAGGATGATAGCCAACTGCTGCTATGTAAATTATGAGCATTTTCTTACTAGTTTCAGAGCAAGATAAAATAATTTAAAGTTACATTTTCAAAATGTACAAATCAGTAGGAAAATAGAATAAAGTGTGTCAGAGGATTTTCATTTACTTCTTCAGCTGAAGAGCAGGCATCAGCCACATGCAAGAAGGAAACCACGTGTTGTATCACTAAATGGAAACATAACATACATAACAGCAAAACTATAAACATCATTTAGACACTGCAGATTTCCCAGTCCACTGATTTTTGATGCTGATAGAGACAGACTTCCTTTGAAAGTGCAATGATCTACATGCCTTTTGATCAATGTCTTGGGACAGTCTAATGTTATTTCACTTTAGGGTAACAACTAGTACTTGCATTTGTCTCTTTGTAGAATACTTGCACATATGAGAACAGTCAAGCAGATTAATATATGGGATGCTAATGAACTGGGACTGAGAGTGCATGCATGTACATGTCTGTGTGTCACAAGGTGTGTTTACAAACATCTGTGGGAGCAAGGTTTAATTTTTGTCTCCGGTGAACCAAGACAATCTTCAAAAGGTGCTGTGAGGAAGTATTCCTGCCTTCAGAGACAGTGGTATTGATGTTGTGTTTTGCCTTTCTGTTTTGAAACTTGCAACTGACTGATCATGCATGCAAGTTATTTCCTGTGTGTGCATATAAATTATGTGCAAGCTAAAATATGAGCTTACCTGTGCAGAGCTATTCCATATATCTGGTTGAGGAAGCACCTATCCACAATTAAAATACGTTCTAGGCAAATATATTTTTCTACATAAAGTGTTGCCAAAATACTTATCATAGAATCATAGAATGTTTTAGGTTGGAAGGGACCTTAAAGCTCATCCAGTCATGTCCCTGCCCATGACAGGGACCCCTCCCACT
>NW_010169907.1:10931-20117 GCF_000695765.1 Mesitornis unicolor
AAAGAATTTCTTCCTAATATCTAGTCTAAATCTACCCTCTTCCAGTTTAAAACCATTCCCCCTCCTTCTATCACTACCTGCCCTTGTAAAAAGTCCCTCCCCAGCTTTACTATAGGACCCATTCAGGAACTGGAAGACCACAGTAAGGTCCCATCAGAGCCTTCTTTTCTCCAGGCTGAACAGCCCAACTCTCTCAGTCGGTCCTCATAGGAGAGGTGCTCCAGCTCTCTGTTCATCTTCACGGCCCTCCTCTGGACCAGCTCCAATAGCTCGATGTACTTCTTATATTGGGGTCCCCAGAACAGGATGCAGTTCTCCAGCTGGGGTCTCACGAGAGCAGAGTAGAGGGGCAGAATCACCTCCCTTGCCTTGCTGGCCACACTTCTTTTGGTGCAGCCCAAGATCCCGTTGGCCTTCTGGGCTGCAAGCGCGCATTGCTGGCTCATGATTAGTTTTTCATCGACTGACATCCACAAGTCCTTCTCCTTGGGACTGCTCTCAAGCCATTCTCTGCCCAGCCTGTATCTGTGCTTGGGATTGCCCCTACCCCTGTGCAGAACCTTGCACTTGGCCTTGTTGACTTTGTTGTAGGTGGCCTTGTTGAACTTCATGCGGCTGACCTGAGCCCACCTCTCCAGCCTGTCCAGGTTCCTCTGGATGACATCCCTTCCTTCCAGTGTGTCAAATGCATCACCCAAGCTTGGTGTCACCTGCAAACTTGCTGAGGGTGCGATTGATCCTACTCACCATGTTACTGACAAAGTTGTTAAACAGTACCAGTCCCTCTACCCATCCCTGGGGGACACCACTCATCACTGGTCGCCATTTGGACATTAAGCCATTGACTGCAACTCTCTGAGTGCGACTATCCAGCCAATTCCCTATCCAGTGAATGGTCCATCTATCAAATTCATATTTCTCCACTTTTGTGACCAGTATGTCATGCGGGACAGTGTCAAAAACTTTGCGCAAGTCCAGGCAGTATTAGAGAAATTAGAGCATAGAGAAATGCACATGCCAAATCATGGCTTTGCAGATACTATTTGATGTTTAAATTTTGGGCACAGGAATTACAAATGCAGAAACTATCTTTTGACTTCAGCTGGTATAAAACAGTTTCAGCTGAGGTTCTGCACACTTTGCATCAACTGATCTGGCTTTATTCTGAACTCCATTATGTGACTGGTACAGTCAAAATAATGGTAACTTACGTGACTCAGTTATGAGACTTTTCCTGCTAAGCTTGGAAATCTGTAGTATCAAAGTTCATAGAAAGAAAGAGAAGCTTATGTTTTCTAGTTCAGTTAAAGAAGAGGATTTAAACTTCACAAACTAACATGGTACAAAAATAGAAATGTCACCTTTCTCTAGTTTCCATAAAGCACAGTGCTGATAACCTGATATTACTATATGAGCTGAACGATTTTTGTGAGCGGCTAAATTAACCAGAATATATCTTTGTGGTAATCAACTCTGTGCCTTTGCACCAAAACTGACACTCATTTTTTGCTGAACAAAATGAAATTCCTGCAGCTCAAACTTTGGTTATGTTTTTTTTACATTTTCCTGTGAAGATGCTAATTTCTCACAGTGAAGTGCAATTCCTAGAAGACAGCTAGCTATATTGAATTTTAAAAAAGTTAAAAACAGGTGTTTTCACTGATCTGATACTGTCTAGTCACAAATAGAAGTGTATAGACATTTTTAAAAAAATGTGACAAGAATTTTCAGCCAGAAGTGCTATAAAACTCTTCAAATTTCTTAAAAATTTAAACAGCATTACTGAGGAAAAACATTTTTCTTCATTTCAAAAGCAGTAACCATTTATTTTTCATTGTCTACAACTTAGAAAAGTTATGAGTCAGCTGCTGGATCAAATGATCATAGAAATAGATGGAAAATTAATATAAATTCTTAGCAGTGGCAGGATTGTACAAACTCTGCTAGTTTAAGGTGAGTAAAAAAGAAGTACTTGGTTTCTCCTTATTCTGAAAATGAGCAGGATTTATTAGTGCTTTCTCTTCAGAGGGAAAGAACTAGGCATCTTATAAACTTGACATATTAGTATGAAATGATGTCTGGATCTCAGTCTTCATGTGTAAATTTGCCAGAAGTATCACTATAATTCCAGAGTAAAACGATGGTGTTTTCCCCTAGCCAAGTGAGTGGAGCCCAGGAGAAAGCCAAGAGAGAACTAGCATACTGCTAACAAGAGATGAGGATTGTGTACAACAGAAGTCATCTTTTGTGGCAAGTTCCTCTCATATGCTCCTGCTGCTTTGTCCAGAATTGTCAGAATCTAGTCATAGACAGCAGAGATATCAAAACATTAATATCTGGACTAGGACTGCTGTCCTAGTTCACTTTGAAGAAGTAACCCGGAACAGGTTTTCTGGCAACCAGTCTTTCCTGTTAGCTGCAAAACTTCTCTTTTCTGAAACAGCTTTTGTTTATTGCAGCTAATGCTTCAAATCTGTGAAAAAGAGATAGCGATGTTTAACTTCAGATGAATTTAAATACCAGATAGGGTTATTCTGCAACACTAACAATATTTCAGAATTTTGGAGTCTAGAAAATGAAATTGTGAAAAGAAAATAATGACACCAGAATGGAGAAACATGTCAGAAACAATTTCAAATAATTTAAAGGAAATCAACACTTGTACACCCTGAAAGAGATACATGACAATGTATTTAGTCTTCTTTCTATTTTCACTGAATATAAGGCTATAAAAAGATATCAAGGCACTAAGCCAAGCAAAACATACTTCTTAAAGAAAACATAATCCAAAATTAAGAGTGGTTCATGTGTTCAATAGTAAATGTGTTACTAAGGAAAAGAAACAAGGAGAAGAAAAAGATAATGGAATTTGAGTCTCCATTAAAAGCAGAGGAGAGCTTAATGCTGTGAAAGACCAAGAGTGGGTATGTCATTTTTTTGCTCTTTGAGTTTTTCTGGAGAAACTTTTGTTTTAAGAGAACAAAAATGAAATAAATTATACAATATTGATTTTTAAAAATATAAGCTCTTGGGGAAATTGTAATTTAGACACAAGAAAAGCAACTTTTTCTCACCAAACAGAAAGCCATTTTAAAGACTGGTAATTTAAGATAAATTTTATCTGCAAAACATCAGTTACATCTTTGCCTCAGCCAGGTAACTGTAAGAATAGTTATTCTTCTACTTATGCAGTTATTCACTGTGTTTTTGTACACTCTGGTCTGAACTGCGTTCTGTCATTAAACTTTGATTCCTTCTTCCTTTGAAGATTTCACACAGAAATATTTAGGTAGCATGTAGTTAATATTCAGCTGATTTGTCTCAATCCATTCCTGGAGTACAATTTACAGTTATTCTTTTCCTGATCTACAGACTTTCTTTCCACAGTCTGTCTTAGTTATTTGCATATTAGTCTGTATTTTTTCCTACCAAGACCTAGGTGAAGGCAACATAGAAAACTTAACCTGCAGTCATTACTTGGCAAAATTAGTAAGTATTTACCTCTTTAGATTTTCCTACTCTTTTAGAAAATTAAGTCTGGCTATTCTGTAATTGAAAAAAATAGAAGAATGAGAACTTTATCAACTCTGTCAATGAAGTATTAATGAGCAAAAAAAAGGAGGGGAAATTGCAACTATTTGAATGAATGAACACATTTCATCTCTTCTCCATAGCATTTATAGATTCATGTACAAGCTTATTGTTTTGACAATAGGTAGGTCCACATGGTAGGGAGAAAACAACCCAGAATATGACATAGATTCATAGATTCACCTCTTCACACAAGAAATTTCTCTTTGAGCGAGTTATTGTATTAAACCTAGAACTAGGAAAAATTTCTAATGATAGGTTTTTATCTATTTTATGTAGGAATCATTAACAAGAAAAGAAACAGCTCTACAGCTACTTTTTCTGCCCTATATCTTGTGCATTTTACTTTATCTACCTCTTTGTGGGCCTTTGTGGTTCGTAATGCCAGTAATATTGACAAGCAGGAAGGGAGGTGAGAGATGTAGCAAATGGAAATGACAATAATACATTTTTGCGATTACATACTCTCTGCCTTGCACCAGCAACAATGACTTTACACTTAAAAAGTATAAATTTTTGTTTGAAAATATTAGAAAGCATTATTCTTTCATTATCAACAGTTGTTCTCTGGGCCATTTATAAACCTAATGTAAGTTGTGCAAAATAAATGTGCCAGAAAGCATATCTATAACAGTACTGCCAATATTCTTAGTCCAGGTTACAACCTCTCAGCAAGGTGTTTTTACTTTGTAGATGTGTGGACAGGGAAAAGCATAGATTTGCATCTATTTTATGTAGGAGTCAAGAACAAGAAATGGAACAGCTCTCCATATTTACTCTGCAGTTACATTTACAGATACCAGGTCATCCCCTGTGCCGACCACAGTGCAGTAAGTAGAAATAAACCTCAAACTGCATATTTTATTGGTAGGGAGTTGCTTGGTTGCTGTTTATGTAGGCTACAGTCTTTCAATACTAATTTTATTTTAGTTTTCAGAATTGAATCTATAAAAAAAGAGCAGCACTAAACAGATTTTACTGAATGAACATCTGAAGAAGCAATAGACTTCTGTGAGCAACTTTCAATAAATAAAAAAAAGCAGCTATCACAGAATTTGGCAACTAGTTTTGACCATTATGCTTAAATGATGATGCTTTGATTTTATTATATTGCCAAAACTCAATTTAGACCTAGCAGTTGCAAAACAGATTAGTGCCAGTAATGATTTAACTTCTGATATGTATTTTATATAGGTTCAGTGGACTTTAAGAAGATCAAAACTTGCATGATAGCACTGAAATTTCTTTGAGCAATATTCTATTACACTGCACATATAAGTTACATTTATTTAGAAAATAAATGATAGTTCAGGCTTTTCTTTTAAGCAAAGAAATCTAGTGTGAAATAAAATTTCGGGTGAAAAAACCTTCAGATCTTCACTTTGTGAGTCTTTGCACTATGCTTTCAGGAGTGGTGTACAGCCATCTTGCACGCTTTGCTATCTGGTGGTTCCAGAGGTCTTGAAAAAAGAGCAAGGTAGAGAAATCCTATTTCTGAAAGGCAAGTATGGCATTACCTGTTCTAACACTGCTTTCATGGGTAACTCTTCCACAGAGTAATTAGTACATTCCTCTGTCCCCCAAGGTATCCATTTTAACCAATTTTCACATATGTTCATGACAATAAGTTTTGTAAAAGAGGAATTTACTGAATCAGTCCTCCTCAAACAGAAGTCTGTAACTAGAGTCAGTGTCTCTGAGAGATCACCTGAAAGGAAATATATATGAAGGCATCAACTGTCCCCTCTGAGGAAGCAAGATGACACCATCTCGATGGCAGAATGCTCTTTGGAAGACAGGATTAGTTTGTTCAGTCTGTTTAGCCTGATAGGTTGAGACAGTTGAGGCTGGTCATTGTAAAAACCTTAAAATTTCTGTTTATTGAACTTGGAGGGAAAAGACAGTGGCATGATGCTATAACTACCTGAAGTTATTATCAAAGAGAAACTGAAAACTAAAAAACTATTTCCATATTGGTGGCAACTGTATCAGATAATGATAATTTTAAAAATATCACAAACCTTAGAAACAGATGAATTGTAGACACTACGTATTCTACTGCCTGCTAATCTGGAAAACTGAATCCACAAAGGATATAAATGACTGCAAAGCTGAGTTAGCCAATGCACTCTCAAACCTATACAGTTGTGGTTTATACAATTCCATACCTGAAATGTTCTGTATTCAAAGGCAAAGAATTTCTTTTGAGAAACTACTTACCTATGCAAAATGCTCTTTTGAGCTACATCTTATGTTTGAGATCTGACCCAGGGGATATTTACAGTTCTTGAAATTGTGCTATTTGTTTTGTTTAAAAAACAGGAGTTTCAGATGCCACACGTTAGAATTCACTTTGAAGTGTAGAACTGAAGGTGAAGTGTCTCTTAGAGACATTTCTCTCTATAAGCGAGTAAAAAAGGACAAAACTTAATTCAGAGTTAGATGTTGCTTCATATGTGCAATGTTAAACAGACCCATTATTCATCAGCCCTTACAATGTCATCTCTGTATTGTCCTTGCCTCCTCCTCTGTTTTTGGATGATGTTGTATACAGATTTTCAGAGCTGGGAGTCTGGTATGAAGACAGAATAAGATTTTTTTTCTTTTTTTTTTTTTAAATATTGCTTACACATTTCTGCATGAGGCCTCAAATGAGGGGTTAGAGGACTTTATAATTGATTGCAGGCTGTGACTGCTCATTGACTTTTCTTAGTCAGTTCCACAGCTGATGTTTTTGATGTCTTGGTACCTAACACTCCCCAAGTAAACTTCCAAAACAATTTTCAATATTTATTCTCAAATTACTGATTTTGACGTAATTTAAAGTTATGTTACAGAGCTACAATACTCCCGTTCTTCTTCTTATTAATGAAAACTGAATTTCCTTCATGTTCCTTTAATGACATTAGATAGTAGAAATTAAGAAAATTATACGTAGGATTAATAAACCATAAAGTGAGATGAACATATACATAAGTTTATATTTCAAAGAGGTTTTTGCTAATAGGCCAGTCATAATAAAAATCTATCATCAGTAAGTGTAAGCTTTCTGAGTCTTATCTGTATAGTTTGTATCTGTATAGTTTCTTGATGCTGCACTAGCTTTCTGCAGCAGAATATATTTGCTTTTACAGGAAGCTGACACTGGCTTTTGAAAGTATGAATGAGAAAGGAATAGGTAACCCTAGCTTCAATAGGTGATTTGTTTCTGGAAGTTTTGTGAATCATACATTTTTTTTCCCCAGAATCTTTAATCAGCTTTTAGATAACCTATGAGCAGTGATGAAAGCAAAAAGTTTTAACCATAAAACAGGATCCTACAGCAAAAGAAAAATCCCACTATTCAGAATTATTTCTGCTAGTACAAAAGATCCTAATAATGCTTCTGGAAACCGCTCTGGTTGTAGTGTTTACAAATTGGATAACTTTTTCCAAAGGCAGTATGCTTTCTCCTCAATCATTAAAATTTATATTATAATACAGGTGTCTTTATTAAATGGCAGATAAAATAATAATCTTACATTAATTCCATGATTCTAGTCTCTATTAAAATTGAAGAAATAGTCTTTTCAGTTAAAAATAACTTTGTTACTGGGCCAAATTCTGCACATTCTAAAGTCTTTGTTTATTTTTTTTTGGTTTTGGATGGTTGGTTGTGTTTGGTTTTTTCAGTAGTTCCAAATTTACCCTAAAGTAACCAACTCATGATCTGCCTCTTGTAAGTTATTGTGTATCTCTCAGTACAAGAGACAGTGTTTTTCAAACTAATTTTTAGGAAAAGCAGACAGTTATTAGGAAATAATACTCATATCTAGGAGGAGAAAAGTGTAAATATTGTTTGTTATAGACAGTGCTTTTTATCTCTAATTCCTAATCAATTACATAAGTTTTCTGCACACTGTCTGGGGCAGAGTGGACAGCTAGGAAAAAGATTAAATAGTCAGTGAGCAGAAAACTACTTAAAGCTATCCAATAGTTAGTGATACATCCAAAATTGCATTTCTCTGCAGTTCTCAATGTGCCATTTACTTTGTGGGATCATCGTTTCTGTTGAACAGAGGTGTCTCTGTCACTGGATTGCTATGATCATTTTATAGGCCAAATGGTTTTCCCCTCTGGAAGTAGGAGATTCTGTTTTCTGGGGATAACCCTCATCTGTAGTCTTGATTTTGGTCAACTAGTTTTATAGAAAAAAGTTTCAATTAGCCCGAAGTTCTACAATATAAACAAGCTAACATGATACTTATCTCCATTTCTAAATTACTCAGGGTATAAGTTTTCTGCTGATGGCTTTTCCATGAATATTTCCCATCTATTGAAGCTCATTAGTTCTGTGATGATTGTAGTCTATTAATGATGGTTCTTTGAGCTAATTCTTCTGCTTACCTTTCTTTTGCAGTTCCCTGTCACATGTTCTCTCTTTTTTCGACATGTTAGAAGAGAAATGGAGGCTGCAAAATTTTGTAAAGACATATTCCCAATCTACTGGCTGAAATTATTTGTTTTCCTTCCAGATTGTAATGGCTTCCGAATAACAAAAGAAATATACATTTCCAGAGGGAAACACTAGAAAATGTGTAGTATGATATGAAAGCTTATCAACTTCTGCTAGGCTGCAGTTTCTATCAATAGGGCTATAAGGTGCCTTAATTTGTGTGGTTTATATATACACACAGAGAGACTGAGTACAATCAAACAGGGCACCACAAAGGAAAATGAAAATAGTAACAGTTATTCTATAAATAGGAAGTTAAGTAGCTAGGCTGTTTAATAACTTTTTCATCTAGTATAAATAAGATTGACTACACTGAAGGAGAATACCGCATCTGAGCTCTGTATTATTATTATTTCAGTTATGAAACATAGGGCACATTAAAAAGAAAATATTTCTATTTCATCCATTGAATGTATTTTGATGCTATTGTGAAATTAAAAATTCTGGTAGTGACCAGAATATCCAATCCAGTCATGATTTAGGCTGTGGCATTTTACCTTGAGAGGTTGGACTAGATGATCCATGTGGTCCCTTCCAGCCTGGTATTCTATGATTCTATGATTCTATGAATTAAAGCACAAGGCTGACAGAAGCAACCAGTAGTGAACCTGATGAGGGGAAAAAAATTGGCAAGATTTATGAGTTTTAACTGTTTAAACAGATGAATGCTTTAGTAATAGGACAAAGTCTGTACAGAACTTACAACTGGATAAAACCTCTGATGATTAGTGATGTATTTGAAGACTAACCTTGTTGCTCATTATAGCTCATATCACTCTCCAAATACTGACGTGTCACACCTTTAGTCGTGAAATACGGATGACAGAACTCATCCCAAGGTAAAAGTTGAATAAGAAACTGAAGCCAGAAAGAATTCTCTTTTTCATTTTTGATTGTCTCACAGGATTTCTGTTTTCTGAATGTTCCACAAGTATCATTCTGTTCATTGGAAACCTTTAAATGTACTTTAAAAAAATAAAATTGATAAAGCTTTCTGAACTGTTTTGTATTCATAAAGATTTCATAATTCTTTCTGAAATAGCTTATTGGAAAGAAATTATGCAGGTAATAATAATAATAAGACAAAGTTCAAGGTCTTC
>NW_010169907.1:20149-21837 GCF_000695765.1 Mesitornis unicolor
GCTGAAAGATGAAAGAGTGAGATAGCAATGTGAAATCAATGGAAATTATACATTCAATTACTCTTTAAGTGCTCAAGCCTAAATATTACTTGACAATTTAGTCAGATTAAATTAGTATTCATTGAATGGCTGGAGTTTTGGCACAACTGCTGATGACAATTATCAGAAATTATCTCTGTAGTGAATATTTATTATAAATGAGGACTGGACTACTAAATTTTCTGCAGTTTCTTTAGAAAAGCTCTAGATTAATGTAGGCCTGTGCAATTTTGTGAAATATTAGAGAGCCTCAATAATAAAAAAATTCTGTTGGGTATTCTTGAGGGTGAAGATGAGAACAAAAACTGTAAGGGAGATTTCATAGATGAAAAATAACGGATCAAAACTCTTAAGATTATTTATCATAGTAAGGTGCTTGCCTCTTGAGCAATGCCATGAAATTGTTGACTCACATTCAGTCTGTGAGCCACTAAATCCTCTTCTGCAGGTATGACATCCAGACAGTTATTTCTTAGTCTGCTCTTGTGCATATGATTATTCATGCTGAGTGCAATGCCCTGTTTTCCTCTATTTAACTGGATTAACTATTATCAGTTCTCAAGTTACTAGGGGAAATAAAGGACCAGAGTTTGTACTTATATACGGTATATAAATATCAGCCTCTAAATCTTATTCTTGTAAGTCCATCACTGAGTTGGGCTCCCTTATCATGTTCCTATAGGACAAGAGCCTTGCCCAGTACTTTCCATTGGCAGGAAATTCTTTACACAGAATTAGAAATAACACATAATTTGCACCCTTTATTTCTTTCTGGAATTCTGTACTGCCTCAAAAATAATTCTTGCTTTGTGTTCTTCAGAGGTTTCGATTAAAACTCATGTTTTTCTCCTCGTGCCTCAATGCCTTTCCTTTAGTTAAGCAATACCAAAGGCCAAGAGTAGAAATATATGGGTTGATATAATAGCCATGCCTTGCTATGGTTGATTATTTCCCCTCTTCTGTCATTTCACATCCAAACTGAGATTTTTATCTGGTTTATATGGTTTAAGAATCCCCTCACCCTAGTGAGCAAGATCAGACAATTCTGTGGGAGACTGGGTGTATTTCAGCACTGTTTTAACAGTTTTAGTTTATAATGAAAAATAAGCTAATTGAATAATATTTATTCTTTCTGTGTCCCTGCTGTTTTTGCTTCCTTTTATGCATGACTATGAATGGCTGTGTGCATGGATGGGAAGGGATCTAGCAGAGGAGAAGACATTCTGATTGAGTTTAAACAGTAAGACATACAGAAGATGGCAAATGCCCATCTTCTCCAGGTTTAAGACACCCAATGCTTGAGTTTATGGTTCTTTACATTATTGATTATTTTATTTTGATGGTCTTTTTTTTTGTGAGAAGATGACCTTTGTGACAAGCATGTTTTAAAAACCTGTTTATCCAAAGTTTACATTTCAAACAAGACAAACTTTGCTTAATACTTAAACAACAGCCAATGTTACTGTAATCTTTATATATACCTGCATACATACGTATATACATACGTATATACATATATACATACATATATTTATCTCTATCTCTATCTCTATCTCTATCTCTATCTCTATCTCTATCTCTATCTCTATCTCTATCTCTATCTCTATCTATATAGATGTAAGGCCTGTAACTAGTGGAGTGCCCCAAGG
>NW_010169908.1:0-15236 GCF_000695765.1 Mesitornis unicolor
TTTAGCTCAAACCAGGACAGTTATTATGCCCCTAGAAGAGTTCATGGTGAAACTGTCACAATGTGGTACATGGAAAGAAACAACAAATTGAAAAGTACATGGCCTTCTCCGAGCATGACTTATGTCTGGTGTCACTGGGATTTAACCAGTGGATAATGGTTAAAGAGTATTAGATAATATCAATGTTGCATAATTGCAGGAGGTGCCCCGTGGTTTAGTTAGTTGCTAATTTTTGCAAGTCATGTAACATAAAAACATTTTTATGCCTCTGGAAATCAAGTAATATGAAATTATACTAGTGAACCATACCACAAATGAGAGGAAAGAGTGCATCAGTTCGGGAGAAGGAAAAGGGTAAATGAATGAAGGGGTAACTAGATAAATGACAGGCCAGTGGAGGAGATGAAACCACAATGCTTTCTTTATTTGCTTTCAATTTGAGCTTTGGCAGGCATTTATTTTACAAACAGGAGTCATAAAAGGGAGCAGCTTTGCCGACCAGAGATTTCAGTCTTCAAAATTACTAAAGTGTTTAGGAAGAATATACCCATTGGAAGCCTCTGAAGATGCTTTTGGAAGTTTCACTTAACATGTGTTTCTATATTTCATTGCCAAATATTTTTCTTCTATTATCTGTGATAGTTCACAGGAATATCACTGGAGGCTTATACATCTTAGAGCTGAAGAGGGTAGATTCTCTGTCTTTATGGAAATGGAACTTCAATCTCAAATGCAAGGGAAAAATGATGGTTTTGCCAAAGCATACAGACACAGAGATTTTTAGAGGCATTTGAAGGATTTAGGATTACAAATCCTATTGACTTCAAGTAGAACTTATGCTCCTACCACTTTCAGAGGGCTTGTGACCCTCTGTCTTCCCAAGAGGAAAAACAGAAAGGTAAATCCTGGAAAAATATTGCAAAAAGATTTTGAACTGACATGCTTTAAAACTGTCTTGTTCATTGTGTTACTGAGATGTCTGACTCTAGGCAAAAACAGAGATCATTTTAGAGAATCTAAAATCACACATGGATACCTTGAAGCAGTACAAACAGTCATACATCTGTTAAAGATTCCTGTCTCCTTACAAAGAAAAGGATTATTTTTCTTTCAGTGTAAAAAGTCTCTAAGACTATGGATAGTCTGTCATCAGAAAGCAGAGTGCAGATTAGGCGATGCAGTTTGAACGTGATACCCTGCCTTGCACAGAGACCTGTGCACTGCTTTTGTCTCATTTAAATCTTACAAATGGATATTATTTGGCCAATAGGTCATTCTTTTTGGCAAAGAGGTCACTACTTTTGGCTGTGGTAAAGCTCACCCTGCTTAGCACATTTAGATAGCCATTTGTACATTTCTTTAGAGATTTCTTAGACAAAAGAATTACCTTAGAAAACTTGCTTAGTTCAGTTACATA
Organism: Mesitornis unicolor; assembly: GCF_000695765.1. NCBI lineage: Eukaryota > Metazoa > Chordata > Aves > Mesitornithiformes > Mesitornithidae > Mesitornis > Mesitornis unicolor. The sequence goes on from NW_010169908.1 coordinate 1,418, forward strand.
TACATGGAGCATACGAGTCTTGAGCCACTGACCCCCATGTCGTTGTCATCCAAGAAATGAAAAGGAGAGAAATTACATCATGTTGCTGCTTTGGGCATTATGAATCAGATGCTGACAAGACTAATACTCACTTTATGTATACATGTGCAAATGTATATATACTGTGTATATAGGGAGAGTACCACTTAAATAGGAAGTGTTGAGATGAGGTGAGGAAGAAAGGAATGCTTTATTTCTCTTTTCCAGCTGTTTTCCAGCACAGGTTTAATTTATGTCATCTCCCGTGCGGAGGGGAAAAAAAACCCAAACAAAACAGAAGAATTTGTCCTAGACCTTTTATGCAGTGAAAGTTGCAAGAAAAGTGTTTAATCTACCTTTAGTCTTTGCTTCTCCATTCTCCTTGTCCTGACATTTTTTCCCGTGTTGCTCCTTTTGGCTTTGGGGTGTTTAAAATGCTCCCAATACTCTTGTATGATTTTGGAGATAGAAAAGTGTATATTTTGTATTCTTCGGGTTTCTTATATATGGAGAGCCTGTGCAGATCCTGTGGTAAGGAGCCCACCTTGCCTCTGTGAATTCACTACCAGCTCTCACCACATAATTATGTGGTGAGAACTTATCTGTTGTTATTTTGAGAGATTACCTAAAGACGAATTTTAACCTCACAACACCAAGGTTCTTTCTACATTCTCTGAAGAGAAAAAATTTTCTGCAGTGAGTGAATGAAGAAAGGCAACTGCCTCTCTCCCTGGGCTGTATGGGAAATCTGAGACTAGCATCACCAAGCTACAGATAACTTGTATGAATACCCACTCTTTGATACAAATTTACAAATTTTTAAAATCGGTTTCAGTTCTAAATCTAAAATAATGTTTGAGTATTTTAGTTGTGACATCTTTATATGGAAGCCAGGCATTGTAGAATCACAATGAAGGAGCTGGAAGGACAGGGTTTAGAAGTCACTGACGATGGCTAGTGCCTGCCTGGAGCAATCTCGCAAAGGCAGCTGGAGGATTCAGTATGTTCAACAGATTTAAAAACCAACACTAGCAGTTGAAAATCAGCAGAGTTTTGCTTCTAGGCTTGTACTTCATTTGCATCTTTTAAAGAAGTCTGCTGGGTCCAACCAACTCTCTATTCTTTTCTAAAAAAAATAAATTAGCGTTATTCAGCAGACTGATTTAATTTTTTAATTATGCCTTTATAAACAATAGCAGTGTAATCAAACTGTTTGCTTTCTGCTTGCAATGTGGAGAGAAATATCTGCAAGTGTGTCTCAAGAAAAGAAATACCTTGTTTTGTAAATAAGTATACATGACTTTCACTGAAACAACCCCTAGAGAGTCACACAAGGTATCTTTGCATGACATTCCCCCTTTTCAGGGGTAGTCAGCTTGAATGGTTCAGCTGCATCTCGTAGGGTACTTGAGTTATCAGAATTTATTTTTAGCCTAGGTACCAGCGCAGCTTCTTATCCATCTTGAACCCGGGAGAAGCCAATACAAAGGTGAGCATCTCACTGCCTGAGCCAAGCTAACGAGGCATTCGGACTGCAGAAAGCAGGCGAGCGTATAGCCTGAAAATCATCGCTAGTCATTAATATTGAACTCAGTTCTGTCAGAGATGCACAAGCCAGAAAGCAGAAGCGTGGAAGGGGCAGGTTAGTCAGGATTTTAAAATATGAATCAAAGTGCTGGGGTTTTTTTTCCTGATGAGGTCATTTGAGAGTTCTTAAGGAGCTTGACAGCTAGCTTGACATACTTTCCTAGTCTTTTCCATCTACATTGGAGACAGAAAAGAGGGAATCAGGGAAAAAGTTTAGCATAACATTCTCAAGTCAGAGATTTTGGTATGGTAATTAAATGTGTCTGATATTCTGCACCTATTCAGACTAACCAGAAAATGAACTCCTTAAGACTTTGTGCATTATTACAAGTGAAAACTGTTAAATAAATAAATAAGTTTAAGTTATTGAAAAATTCTGCTAAAAGCCACCTCTCAATAGCTGTAGTAAATTCTTCTACAGGCAGATTTTATTAGTTTTTCTGATAAGGTACACAAATAAGAGTATATTTAGTTAGGTTTAAACATTTTGGAATGGTGCCCAATTTGCTTGCCATATGGCTTTTTTTAAAGCATCGTTACCCAGAACATAGGAACTGTGGAAGTAATGGAATGCACTTTGTATTGCAGATTCATAAGCTCTGAATCCAAAAGTGATCATTGAGCTGCCATCATTATTAAAAACAAGGCTGTAGAAGAACAGAGTAAGAGAGGCAAAAAACCCCTGGATTCTGTTACAATGCTGAGCTTTTTCCAAATCTGTACCTAAAACAATCCACTGAACTGTGGAATTGTCTGTTAAAGTAGGTGCAAGTCTCAGCCTTTCCATTTTGATTGTGACACTGGCAGATGATTGCAGTGGACTGAGCTGGCCTGAGTCTCTTACCTCAGCCCTGCCTCCTGCACTGAGGCAAAGGGAGTGGCTAGAAAAGGGGTACAATTTTACCCATTGCTGGTGGTAGTGATCCTGAGCAATCCAAGCTGCTGGGCTCCTTAGGAAAAGCAGCTCCTGATTAGAGGTGATGAGAACTTTCCTCCTTGTCTTCCAGCCTTTGATTTATTTTCACTGTCTTCATTCCCAGTCTTCTTCCCCAGTAACTTAGAAATCTGGACAGGGATATTACTTGTCAGGGCTTTCACATTCTGCCCTGATGGGGGAAAAAAAAAATTATAAAAAATTCCCAAATCCCTCTTCATCTGCCTGAATCTGAATTGGACCTATCAGTGACTCACTCTGTTAGATGCATTCGTGTAGACTCAACTATCATTATTAATTACAGATGTGAACTCTCTATCATTTCAAAGAATTCCCCTTGAGCACTAATAAAAGTCTGAACTGGCAAAATACCCTCACTTTTGAAGAGGAAACACTGCTTTTGAGTGGATTGTGGCCTCCAGCATAACATAGCCTATGTCTCTTACAGCCCAGCAGCCCCATGGAAGTGAATTTATCAAACTTAGAGTTTTATATCTAGAGCTGGATGTATTGGTATTAATGCTTCCTCTCCTTCTGCACTGAATTGCACCTATGTCTTTCCAGTGTCTAACTGACAAATCCAGGCTCCAGAAATGGCCGCCTGCAGCTGTGCAAAATAAAGTTTGCCTAAAATTCACAAGCCTTTCAAAACAGAAAGGATGATAATGGGAAGCCTGCAATCCAGGATGAAAATCATAGAACCTGCAATTATTTTTGAACATGTAATTTTCTGTTAGCCCAGTTAAGATGTTCTTTCAGAAAAGCCTGAATAAATTCCTGTCAGAGAGTTGTTTAGTACTGTACACATCTCTAGCCACAAATATGTGTTAGTTTTATAATAAATGTTTTCTATTACTGTGCCTCAGATGGCAGATTTCAATTGAATAACGTATTTTGCAATCTATTTTTTTTACTATGGTTGAATTAGTTTTAAGAGCTTATTCATAGGACAACTGCACATGAATTATGTTTGTAAATCTTCAGTAAATCTGTACAGTTTTAAAACATGCTAACTGAATCAACAGAGAACAATAGCTGAGGTGCAGCACATGACATATACTATCTTCCATCAGATGCATTTCAAGCACATGTCCTCCAAGTAGGTACACATGGTTCTCTTTGTGTGCTAGAATCGTAATGGTAAATTCCTTCTAAGCTTGTAAGCAACCAATTTTGTCATTAAATATGGCATCAGAAGTGACAGAGAGGGGGTCCCCGTTTGTGATTGTATTATGGCTGATGTGCTTTGAACTGAGACAATGATCAATAGATTGCTTGTCTAGAATTTTTTTAGTGCTTGAGGAGTACTTGTTAGTTTTGTCAATAATATGCTGTCTTTCTTTTAGTGTCTCTTACTTCATTGACTGTGAAGTGACATGATTTTTAAAGGGACATTCATGCCTCTCCATGCTCATCCAGCTCCCATTGAAGTAAATACATTTTTCGGAATATCACAGGGCCCAACTCTGCTCTCATTGACAGCCCATAGTGAGCAGGAGTGTCTTTCCCTTTGCTTTAGTTCAGTATATAGGAGTTAATCTTTGGAAACCTACCTAAGCCTTTAAAGATGAAGTGTGTTTGGAAAATACGTGCCTGCAAAGCTTACTTCCTTATTTGCTGTGAGACCCCAGTGTATTATTCAAACTAGCTGTTTCAGTTTGTATTCTGATTGAACAAGGCCAGACCAGTCAGGGGCAAAGTCTCCAGCTTTGAAATATTATTTGACTTAAATATTGGATGGCACAGCAGTAGATTTACACTGCATGTCAGAGTGAGTTTTAAATCACTAGCCAGTCAGAAGAGTAATTTGCACAATATTTAAACATGTTTATATGCTTGTGAGTTAGTAGGTTATTACTAACTGTCACTTGATTCTAATTGAAAAACAGGAACTCCTGTGGAGAACGAAAGTAAAAGGCAGGGTGACAATGGCCATAAAAAGATATAATGCAGAATTTTTAGGAAGACAAGAACATCAGAATAAAGTGAAGTTATTCCAAAATCAGATTTCAGTAAACAGAGAATTGATACGGCAGAAATTAGAGGAAGAAAATTTAGGGTGATTGGCATTTCCTCAGTGTAAAAGGCACAAACAGGAATTATCCAGAAGCCGAGACCCTGGGTAGTGATAAGGCTCTTAATGAGTGCAGTGGCAAGAAGTTATGTAAAGAAAGTGTAACTAGGTTGAACTCTTAAGGGAGCACAAATGGTAGCCCCAAGCTGGGAAAAGCTAGCTATAAAATTAGATGTTTGGGCAAGGATTTAAGAATAACAGTTTTTTACAAGTGTATTAGAAGGAAAAGAAAAATCAAGAAAAGTGATGGCTCACTGCTTGGTGAAGAGATGCTTATGAAAAGCATTGCTGAGAAGGCCAAAGTATTGTTACCTGTCTTTGCTTTGGCTTTCACTTAAAAGGTCAGCTGTGCCCATGTGGCTATTGTAATGAATGTCTTCAGCTGAAGTGTAAGATTCTGGATTAGGAAAAGAACAAGCATGAGGAAATTAGATGTTTGCAAATCAGATGGAATTGATCTGAGGTTTAAGTGAATTGGCTGAAATAATTTTAAAGTTATTAAAAGTTACCTTTGAAAAATTATGAAATTGTGGAAGACTGGGAAAGGAGAAGCAGCATGCATACTTTTTAAAGTTAGAGAAAGGAAGGACATTGGAAATTATATTCCATGAGTTGAACACAAAGTCCTGAAAAAAGAAATACTGGAATAAATATTAAAGCAAATACTTGTTAGCATCAACAAGATAGGGGGATGGATAATGCTGATATGGACGTTAAATTAAACTTACTTTCTTCTGTGGCATTCACAGGCCTTGAGACTCAGGGATAAGCTTACAATATGACATATCTTGACTTTTATAAGGTTTTTGACATTGGCTTACATTACTGTCTTATAAGCAAATTAAATAACTATTGTCTAAGAGAAATAATTATGAGGTGGATACAAAATCATTTGGAAAACTACATTCTGGTAGTAGCTGTCAATGGTTCAATGTCAGGCTAGAAGGACAAATTCAGTAGGGTTCCTCTATTTTGGGTTGAGTATTATTCACCATTTTAATTAAACTGTAGATCTTGAAATCAGTATGCATATTAAATATAGCACAGGAACGAAATTCACAGTTTCCTTAAGAAATTAAAGAAATTATCTGAAAACAGAGGATGAAGTTCAGTCTAGGCAGAAGCAGAGGTCTTTACTTAGGTAAGAATAATCATCTGCACAAAACAGGATGAAAAACAATTGGATAGTAATAAATTTGGAGGAAAAGAGTAAGGGATTACAGTGGATTACAAATAGAACATGAGTCAACATTGTCATTCTGTTGTAAAAAAGGCAAATGTTGCACTGGCATGTGTAATTATGTGTAACCCTTTGGCTCTAATGAGTGCCAGTAAGAGCTTGGCTGGAATATGTTGTCCAGATTTGAGTAGCAGGCTTCTAGAATAGTAGGAATGAACTGGAAAGTATCCAGAGAAAAGTAACAGATATAGTCAGAGTTGGAAAATACACACTGCAGTGAAAGACTGAAGGAGAGGAGCACCTCCTCTGTGGAGAGAAAACAAACAAAACAAAGCAACACACCACCACAAAATCAAAACAACCAACAAATCCTGTTTTCAAATACATAAAATTAACTGCAGAATGGAAGAATTGTTCTCTGTCCATTGTGGATACAACAAGGAGCAATACATTGCAGCAAAGAAGGTTCATTTTAGCCTTTGTAATGACAGCAATACTTGGGCATTTGGAAAGGTATTTTAAAGTGCATGTAGAGTCTCTGTCTTTGAAGGTGTTCTGAAACATTTTAGATAAATGTGTTGCAGATAAGGACACACTGATAGCTGATCTAGGTATGGAGAAGAGAAACAGAATCAGCATCCTTCCCAGACTTGCTGTTCTAGTGCTGTGATTCAGTGATTGTATTTTGATTAATGGAAACCAGCTAATTTCACTGAAAGCACAGAAGAAGTGCTGAAGAAGGTATTTCTTAAAATAGATTTCCAGTCAAAGCAAAGAAGGGAAAATAAATGAATCAGTGCCCTTGACAGACGTTTTGACACCACCTGAGAAAATACGAGTTCCCACTTGATGGGAGTAATGTGCATAAACTTCAAGATAGATACTAACCATGTTTGTCACGGGCCTGCAAACCTCCATGAATGTAAACAGAGACTGGCGAATGGCAACCCACTTTCTTTGGCTGCTTCTCCCTGTCTCACTTGCTTTCTAATACAGATTCAGGAGAACTTCCTGTAGATGATTCTATACTTGGATATTAGTGGGCTGTTTTGTCCGGGCAGGAGTAAAGGTCATGATCTAACCCTAAGGTTAAAGATTTGGATGAAAAGCAGTTAATTATTCTCTTTAAGTTCATTAGATAATACATGACAATGCATGTGTATTTAGGAATTAAATATCTTTCTGCTATAAACCTAAGTGCTAAGGCCATCAAAACACTAATTGAACCACAGTTATGTTCCTTCCTGTTCTTATTGCTTCAGATTAAACATATTTGCATAAAACAATATTATTTCTGCTCTGATCTGATTGCGCGCATTCTAGCCTTGCAATCTTCGGTCACTGGGGAAGTTACTTCAGACTACAAAATGGTGCTGAGCAGTACACATAAAGATGAAAAAAAAAAAGTATATATTCTGATGGTGTTCTGCACTAAAAAAGTTACTTAAGCATAGTTCGTTAAAAATTAGTATCAGTTTGGTAAGCGTTGTTCAGTTGTTGAATCGTGTTTTGTGTTTTCTCTCTGTGTCCTGTGGTTGCAATATATCAATGGACCTTGCCACTGATCTGAGTCTCTGGGTTGTCAGTTATTGCCTAAGAGCTTTCTTTAAAGGTCTTGTCGACATTACGTACATTGCCTGAAGACCAGAATTTGACTTCCACTGGCCTTGAAACCTCCATTTAAGTTTTTGATCCGTTTCATCTAGGGGAGGTTAGTAAGCAGCATTGTTGTCTTATATGTGTGCATCCTTGCAGTCTCTCTTTAGCAGTACGAGAGGGATGCATACAGATGAAGTGCTGCCCCTAAATCTAGAACTATAACATTCATTTTAACCACAAGGCAAGATGGTGATATCAAATCTGTAATATAATTAGGTTCTGTTCCTGGGATAGTGTTAATTTATAAGCAGAGCAATTGAATCACTTAGTCCCTCACTTGCCATCTTATCTTTAACAACAGATAGCAGAATTCTGTGATAAATGGATGTACAGATAAGCAATCCTAGGGATCATTGCACATTACAGCAGTCTTTAATGCAATGTAAGTAAACATTTTTATAATTATTTTAAAGTGACACGTCATTGTGTTCATGGAGTTTCTCCTTTCTTTTAATTACTGAGTGTGGAAAAAAAATCAGAAAATGCATGTATCTTTGCTGTGAAGGCTCTAAGCCAGCATCTAAGCCAGTTTCTCTGTTCAGTGGGGACCTTTGTAATGACCTTTCGTTTTCAAAACCAAGCAATAAGAAGTTGCTGACACAGGCTGCAGAAGCCTGTAAAACTGAGAAGGGGAAGAACTCCTCCCTTCCACAGTGTTAAATACAGACCTCTAAGAAAAAATGTGTCGGTGTCTCTCTCAGCAGACCATAAAGCTGCCTAAGGAATTAGTGTTAGCTAAAAAAAAAAGTAGCCATGGTTTGTTAATTCTGTTCTGAATTCTAGCACTAATTCTTTTTATGGTTACAGTAAATGGACTCTAACCCATACGACCTATTTATCCTCAAAATCCAGATTATATGTAGCTATCTCAAGGGAGAAAATGTTGCAATAATTGTGTACTACTTCTGTAAGCAACACATCCATCCTTGATTTTGTCAGTCACCACCACCTTGCATCTTTGATATTAATGGCAACACTGCAAAATGTTTGTTCTTCTACATGTGCCAATGCATTTGTTTCTCTCCCTCCCTCCTGGTTTTTCTACAAGTTGCCTGACATACAAGTGGTATGAGAGTCACATGACTATTGTCTGCAGTATGCCCTTAGAAAGGCATTACTTTTTTATCTAGTATTTCAAGTAGCAGTGCTCTTTTCTAATTCAAGCTTCTCACCACCCCTTCCCCACTGTGAGTATTCAGCTGACAGCCATTTACAAAACCAAAAGCCAAACGCTCTGATCCATCCTCTAGGTTGTCTTTGTTAGTGTCTCTCTTCCATGATTGCTTACTTCCATAAGCTCAAGTTACTTTATTTGCCTTGAGTGTTTAAAAATCTGTGCTTAATTATGTGAGGGTTTTCTTAAATCTTGGGAGATTCTTAGGTTGCTGGCATAAAAATGCAAGGGTAAAAAAAGTGCATATCCCTGGCAATACTGAGATGGTCTGGTCCTTCTGCATGCACTGTATATCAAGGGGAAGACTACTTCTTCTATCCCTTCAAATTGCACATTAGCACAAGTGTCAGCTAAAATTTGCCATTCGTGATAGAGCCTGAAAACTTTTCGGTAATCTCATCTTTGTTACTTTTTTGGATTTCTTTTTCTTTTTTCTTTCTTTTTCTTACTAGCATGGTAAGAAAACATCCTGTCTATCTGAATGGCCACTTGGGCTGACAGCTTTTATGCAGGTCAAACCATTTCAAGTATTGAAGTAAAACCATGAAAAGCCATGTTCAAGTAAAGCCATAAAAAACACAAATCTATTTCAAAAGTACCAGCAGTACCTTACTGTGGATGATACATCCCACTACTAGAAACATAAATATATATATTGGTCTTCATAGTTTACAGCATAAAGATAACAAGTTATTACTTTTCATCTTTAGATACTTCCCCAGTAGAACTCCTAAATATGCCATTGCTGTGTTCTGGATATATGCTGGACTTAGTTGTTCTCACTCCTAATTGCTTAGCTTTGCTCTCAGCTTCATCATTACGCTATTGCAAGAAATGTGACTTCATATTTAGGCCAACATTTTTTGTTTTCTTTATATTTCTCCTTCTGAGCTCCTTTTTCGTAAAGTGGCACTTCCAGTGTATTTAGCTGCACAGGACTGTGCCAATAACATTTTTCCAATGCCTATAAATAAATTAAGTATACTGTGGCTTGAAAGAGAAATTGCTATCAGCTGATGTTCCACTACCTACAAAACATTTTATCTTCTTTCAGTTTCTATTACTTTGCTCTCCCTTGACTTTGTATAGGAAGTTGTATTCCCTGTTAGTGTCATGTGGTGCATTAGTGTGTAGCATGCTTGATGTATGGAACTATTGCAAACACCTACTGCAGATAGCTCCGCTTTGAAATTGCATTGAAGATGAACTTTTTGACAGATGGAGCTGTTGATATGATTTGGAAATGGGCCTGTTTGTATCAGTCAGTCAGGTACTCCATTTTTCAAAATGGAAAAAAATAAAGGTTTGAGGTGAAAGAGTGGGAGCAGAGCATCTAGCAAGAGCAGAGAGCTTGAGCCCAAAAAGAAGAATGCACTCTCAAGCTATATATGTTGTTTTTATAACAATAAAACAGATAAATTCCTTTTCACGGACTGCACTTTTAAACAGTACATAGTTGCTTAATTTCACCTTATCTGCACAGTTATCCAAAAGTCAGTTGCCTAGCCTGAGGTCCATTTTGTCTTTGTAGCAGACACTGAAATAAGTGTTTCAGATTAAGAAGACACTTTGAGATCTAGACTAATGAATTTCAGAAGGCTGAAGTTGGATGGAATCAGACATTGCACAGATCCTGTTCATGAATGCAAGATGTACATGGGGACCTCTTCTAGACAGTGCAGTCTTAACTTCCCCAGAGAAGAAGAGGTCAAAAGCACAGTGGTTGTTAAACTTATGAGGATCCTGTCCTGGTTTTGAAGGATGAATCAAATTGGGTGAATTTAACACTTGAAACTAGTTTTGTGTTTTGTGGAACAGATGGTGCAGTCTAGGAGAGAAGTTGTACAGATTATTGTTGTCATTCATTATATGACTTCCCTCTTTTACGGGAGAGATGCTACAGTCCAGAAGAGTCAAATGGATTAGCACAGTGGTACCAACTATGATATGTATAGTCTGGGTGCAGAATCCTCAATTCTTTTCAGTTCCCTGCATTCTCCTTTCTTCTGGCTTCCCTCTGGAGTCTCTTCCCTCTGAGTCACCCCAGAAATTCCTTGGATACACAATGAGATAGATAGTACTCCTTAGCAACTGGTCCGTTTTCTGATTTGCTCTTGCCATTGTTGATGCCCACAGTATGCTCATTCAGGACATTTCTGAACGTGTTTACACTTCTTCATCATCAGCAGATTGTTTGCATAGTTTTCTTGTGTACAAAAAACCTATTCAGGGTTCATTCTGTTGTTTGGGGCAAGAAATGGTTCATACATTGTCTACTTCTGCTAAAACAAAGTCAGCTAAAGTTCGCAGGCTTACACGAACAGCTATGCTAGTTAGACAGAACTCATGTTAGCTTATTCACCAGCACAAGTTATTTGGAAATTTCTTTATCCATGTTTTCTGAAATATTAAAAAACAACAAAGTCTGCCAAGTTTTCAAATTAAGAAAATATCTTAGAGGAAATGTGTGACATTAAGTAACCATGACAGGTGTCCCTTACCAGCAGGATTCTTCTGGAACAAACCCCTCTAAGCATTTGTGTTATCTTTGTGAAGGCCAGAGTATTTGAAGATTACACAGCTAAGAATATGGCAAAGCACCATACAGTCAGAGGAAAAAAAGTGGGTTGGGCTGAAGGCTGCAGGAGCTGGAAATTTATGATAGTGTCACTTTTACTGTTTTCGTTTGAGTTGGGAAGAGGTGAGGAAGAAAGAGAAAGCTGAGAGAAGTGAAAATGGTGATGTTTAACACTTTGAAAAAGAATCAGGTAGTTCAGTAATGGATTTTCATTGTGGCAGACCTTCGGCATAGCTGATTTTCACTTGTCCATTGGTATGCTGTCTGTTTTGTCAGTCTAGCAAAGAGGAGTCTTTTTCTTGCTTTTCTGAGAGAACTGGAATTCTGTGATCTCTATGCAGCTTTTAAATTAAAAATTATTGTTTTGAATTAAAATAAATGTGAACTATCCAGACCTTAAGATACAATGTTTTTATCTCACTCCTAGTTAGTATTCAGTGAAAGAAGGGATGGGGTTTCAGGGGGTTGGTGGAGCAAGGTAGTGCAAGATGGAAACACTGCTTTCTGTGTAGTAGAGAGGCCAAGGGAAGATTTAAAGGTATGTCCAGAGCAATATGAGAACATTTTTATTAGTTTTTGGGATGTCTACATTGAATTCTGTTTTGGCATCTCCATCCATGTGTTTGTCCAGTACATTGGCACAATAAGATGTTTCAAAAGGAAATTATTAAAAACTAGTCTGCAATCTTCACAAGTGTGCTTTTCTAAAAAGGCACTGAATAATTATGAGAGGCCGTTTTTATATGTAAGCAATTTCCTCAGTGATAAGAACTCTTAGTTTGAGAAATTAATTTTCAGCATGCTGACTAAATAAAAAAGTTCATTAAAATTGTTGTATGATCTGCAGTAGGGAGCTAATAACAATGTTTTGTCTTGTATTTCAATTATGGTAGATGTGAATTAAATAGTATTTTAATAAAAATTAGTAGTAGCATTTATTTTCCATTGAGTGGTGTGAATTTACGTCATGTATCTGAAACATAAAGAGCCTAGGGTGTGGATATGTGTGGTGAATGGATTTTATATTAATGAATTATAATATAATTGCCCTGTCTTGGCAATTAAAATTCAGCATAAAATCTTAATTCATTAGTTCCTTTGCATCCTCTTTTTCTTTGGGGAGAGCAAAGAAAGTACTAAAAATTCCTCTAAGCTTATAAAGCTGGAAGGCGCGTATGACAAATAGATTTAAAATGGATTACTGAGAGGTAGAACATAGAGGCAGAATTACATCAGTGTCAAATTCTGCCCTCAGTTATGTGCAGGCTCCTTGGTAAAGTTACGGTGATTTAAATTTAGCTTAGACTTGCATTACTTGGATGAAAAATCCATGCTCATTGGGTATTTCTCTTTTTCAATCATTATGATATAAACTTGGCTACTGGGCATTTGTATCACATGCTTTTTCTTGTCCATATAACCATCATATTTTTTGAGAATAGTTGAGCAAGTTTGGGCCAAATTAGCATCTCCTTTTTAAACTTTAGTGAATTGCTCATCTTGGCTTATGGATTTATCCTGTATCTCCTCTGGCAGATAAAAGTACAAAGGTGCAAAAGCAGTCCTGATAATGTTGGTAGAAACATCTAAAACCTCTGAGGAATTAGGAAGCCACCTTCTCATCTCTTGCCCTTCCTTAACACAGTAGTCTCAACAATGCCTCAGATCTCTTCATCAGTTCTGCTGGGGAGGTACTTCTGAATAGTGACCTGTTGTAATTGGTAACACTGGTAACCTTGTTGTCTCTCTTATATGTGTGTGGGCGTATTTGTTTTAGCAGAATTGGACTAATCTGGGGATAAGAAGATGGTGTCTGTGGTATCTGGCCTCATTCTTCAAATACGGATGAATTATAAGGCCATGTATTTGTTTCAAAGTGAATAAAGCACATGAAGCAGAAGGGTTATGCATGTGTCCCATTTTGTAGTTTCAGTTCAGTGCTGTTTTCTAAGGGATGACTTCATAGCAGAGACTGAAAAAGTATCAGTAGTCCAACCATTAAGAAATGAACATGTGACCAGATCTCTGACTTCCACAGTTTCCTAGCAAATATGCTGTAAAGAAAGAATCTGCAAATCCGGAGGTAGTGATGAGCTCAGCATGATCCCGAAGTTTGACAGTCTTAGTTCTGTTCTTCTAAATGCTCTCTGATGCTGTTATGTGCTGCATCCTTCTACTGAAGCAATTTCACACCTCATCTGCTAGAGATGAAAATGGCAAGGAACAAACTATAAATCCAGCAAAATCTTAGTTTAGTAGATATATCATCCTATCAGAATCTTTTCACATAAATAATTAGTTCATCACTTCCTCAATCCACTAAACTTGCAAAGCTTTGGAAATTACATAAGGTGACGGTATCTCAAGAGGCTCTCAAGGTGTTAGCTAAACCATCCCTTCCCCCAGGGCAGTGTCAGCTGTATCTGCATCATTGCTGACACTTATTCCCTGTGTTCCAAAAGACCTTCAGTGACGAGACTCCACAGTCTCCCCAGCAATTTGTTCTGGTACTCTTCTGTTATACTCTTAACCACTAGAAACTTGTAACCTGAACTTCACTTTTTGCAGTACAGACCTTGGAATTGATCATCCTGAGTGCCATCACACATCACATG
>NW_010169909.1:0-6621 GCF_000695765.1 Mesitornis unicolor
AGCGATTCTGTGATTTTGTGATTCTGTGATTACATACTGTTCTTAGAAATAAGGCTGTTTTTTGACTTTGATAAAAAGTAGGGCATTATTTAAAAAATGTGATGTTGAGTTTGGAGATTTTATTTATTTAAAACAAAAAGTAATTTTGTCAGCATCAACTGGATGCTCAGCCTTTTTTGCTAGTTTGTTGTCCCACTGACATTAATGAGAACCCATATTGTAACCTGATAGATGGGATAATAGAAGAAATAATCTTATACATGTATTTTGACTAACTTTAGCTTAGAAGAAGTTGCTTAAGGATAATAGGATTTTAGTCTGTCTGAGCCCACTTTGCTGGGTCTGCCTTGCAAGATGGAGGCATAGATAAGTTAATGAATCACCTTACTCAGACCAACTTGATGAGTCAGGCTTTGTGAAACCAGGTGCACAGGAGCCTGAAAGACTACAGTGCTTGAGTGACTATTCCGAAGACCATTCCACATGATAATCAAGCGTTCATGGGAAATGTAGTGTATATGTAAACTTTTTACTGAAAATATAATACACATGTAAACTTTTAAGTTTTTAATATGTATGTGTAAGGCACATAGAAGCCACTGCCAACCACTAGATTTTTGAGCATTCAAATTATGAAATGATACATGTATGCTCCCAGCACTGACTTAAAGAATGTCTTGCTTTCTAACTCCTACAAATTGTTCTTAGAAAGTTATTGATCTGATGTTTCAGTAACATTGCCATTAGCAGAACATGCAAGCTTAAGTACTTTGACTGCAGTACCAGACTATCATTAACTTTGGACCTTTACAAGGCAATAGCTAAATTCTGAATCCAGTGGAAAGTATCACAAATTACAATTCCAAGTGAAAGTGTTTAATACTGAGTCTTCTTAACAGGTCCAATCTTTAACAGATTCTCAGCTTACAAGATACGAAGTTTTCACAGTTCTAACTTGCTGGTTTATTCTGTATGTGAAATACCAGTAAAAATATTCAGCACATTCTTTCTTTTCTTCTGTTCATGATTTTTCAAAGGGTCTGTTCATTATGTGTTGAACTTCAATATCAATATTCAGGATGCACACTGTATTTCACAAACAGACTTTTTAGAAGAACTGAGAGAGGCTTTTGTTATTGTGGGGTTTGGAGGTGTGTTTTTTGTTGTTTTCTGGTTGATTTTTTGTTTTTTTCTTGTTTTTTGTTTATTTTTTTAATGTGAAATACATATGCAGTCTCAGTTGGCAGGGATTATCCTAGATAATGGAATATGTGTTTTATGTGTCAACAAGTGTCTTAGAGAAAACAGCCACCTATGGTTTTGTAGATAGACTCAAGTTTTGCCAATGCAGGCTTGACCTTTTTAAAGAAGATCCAGTTCATTGCATGTAATAGGTTTTGCAGCAGCAGTTTTGAAACAAAATCTTCTGAACAGTTGTGTGGGATTTATGCTGTCAGGGAGAGGCCTAATAGGGGCATGAGCAGAGTTTGAATGCCTGAATGCAATTGATGGTAATTGAATGACTGTAGTGATCAGGTTGGCCTCAGGGAGCATCCAGATTTGGCTCCTCAGAGTTAAGAAAGTTTTGGCTTAAGTTTCGTGTTGAGAAAAGAGAAGATGGAAAATACAACAGATTTTCAATCCCTTTGTGCTGGGCCCAGGGGAGTGATTTTTCCTACATAACAATTCCCAAGTGTAGTTTAAGATAGACTGAAACTGTATGTCTGGGTATGCAGACGTCAATGACATCTGGTTTATTTGGAGTTTTTTTGAAGTGATTGCTACAGAGCAATCCTAAGAAGAAGGGTGTAACTCCGAGTGAAGGAGTCAATACACGGCACTGAGAAATTATGGTGGGCTGCATAGCACTTTTCTGGGATTTCCTGGGGACCAGGAAAGAAGCTGGGAAATTCTTTGCACACCTGAGAAATAGGTTTCATTTTAGTTATGCTTATGAATCATAAGAGTAGACAACCAACTGCAAAAACTGGAGTTCTAGGTTACAATGAGGTGACAGATGAGATTGACAGTAAGATGCAAAGCCTACTCATGAGAAGATGGTCAGTTATGCCAACATATCCATTCACAAACTGTAACACAATATACCTTCTGGGTATTAATTGTCACAGCTGTATATTTTTATATCTACAAACTGTTCTGTGACTTTCTTATTATTTATTTAGTAAAATTAGAGCATTTTTCAATAATTTGTACATTTAATGTCTAGCTATCTTTTTGTTTCATAAATTTTTTTAAATAAAACTTTGTGTGGTGTAGACAGAGACCATAAGTTTTCCAGGAGTTTGGGAATATATCTTCAAAATTCTAAGCTGAGTGAATTCAGTCTCTGTCTGCTAGATAAGAAATCATTCTCTTTGTGTGTTTCTATTTGTCTGATAACCGTGTGCTACCATCTGCAACATTTACATAAGAAAGAATGGGATCTGGTAAAAAGTTTGTGTTGAGTTAAAAAAGGCACCACAAATGCTTCCGGTCCACTAGGATAGGTAAAGGTCCCAGATCTTGGGACCAGAACAAACCATAATCCCTTCATGGAAATTCACTGAATCCCTGTAGGTAGTAAATGGAAAATGCTTTCAGTTTGTTTAGATAGGAGATTCTGTACACATGTGTTTCCCCATCTGCTACTTTTTTACGGTTTATATATCGGTTTTGGAACACGCGTTAATAGCTGCATTAGTCTCCATGTATGGTGCCATATTTTCATCACTCAGTCTCAGCGGTTTACTGAGACTGTCATGAACAGAGAATCCTCTAATAAAGTTTCCTCCTTAGTTACACCACATTGGTGATAGAGAGCAGATGGACTAGACAGAGAGAGATTTATGATCCAGAGATAATGCACCAAGATTTAAATGGAAACCATCTTTTTAAATTTTTTGGCCTCTAGATCTTATAAAAGTGAAACACAGTATCAAAGAGTTAATTTCACCAGGAGTCCTCTAATGTCACAGAAATTCATCTGAATGTGATAAAATGCCATGGTGTGATTAACATACAGGCAGCTGACATTCATTTGGGGAAGTCTTGGATACTGTTAATGTGACAAAAAGAGACTTGACTGCAGGGTTCAAACTAACAATTTATTTGAACAACATGTGCAGATCCAGTATGTCACTACTGCAGGTTCTATGGATACAATGGAGAAATGCACTATTGCAGTTTTAAAAGCAAGATGCACTATTACAGCCACAAGAGATTCCAAAAATGCACTATTGTAACTACAATAGTCACAAAATGCACTATTACAGCCCACAGTGCAGTTCACTCGCAAAACTCACTATTGCTGCCCATAAGCAATTCATAAGATTTTTCAGGCAACTCACAAAAATTCACTATTACAATTCCCAGGCTATTCATGGAACACACTGTCACAACTCGCAGACAACTCAGAATACCTCACATGTGTTAGTAAATCAGCTGTGACTACAAACTTAAAGCCTACCAAATATTCATTTACCCCTCCAGGTAAAGGCTCCCATGTAAGTTACCTTGGCCAACATCTCAACCAAGGGGGAAGGTTCTCATCACTCCATGGCTGAAGAATTAACTTCCCATTTCTAGCATGAATCTTAGGGTTTTTATTCCCTGATGTACATGACAGCAGGCAGCAGTGTGTCTGAGTGGATTGGACCACCTGGGGTGTTTGTCTTTACCGGTGTTTCCTCTTATCTTTAGTTATTCATCGGTAATGTTCTCTTCTGTATGCTCTATTTCTTGCATATCTTTGTATTGTCATGGTCCCTTGAAGCCAGACAGAAATGCTCCAGCTTACCTTTGTCTTGCTTTTAAGCAATTGAATAGTGGAATGGATAGTGGTTTGATTGGGACTCAAGATATACTCTTTGTTGGGGGATTTCAAAACTCAGCTCAGGTTCTGGTTCTTTGAATAATGCAGCACTGCCCTATTTAATTTTGTGCTTATAAGACAACTCAAGGCTGAGCTATCTACATAGCTCCCTATGGGTTGTCTCTGCAGAGACAGGACCTCAAGGCAATTCAAGGCTGTGTTGCTCCTGCAACCCACCACGAGTCACCTGGTGCACTGGACATTACCGAAAGCTGTTTAAACTACGAGCCAGAGCAATCCTTATAATTAGACATCAAGCTTTATTGATAATATATTGTCCCACTTTTCTGTCCTGTGGAGTCTGAAACAGGTAATTTCTTTACTGAAGAGATCAAATAATAATAATAAAAAAAGAAATTCTAGTTCAGTAGTATGAATCTATCAGCCTTTTTTCCTTCTTGTTTTCCAGAAACCAAATATAAATTGTCAAAGACTTTTAGTACCACAGGCTCTTAACAGTATGGAAAAGTAAGCATTTTATATTCAGATTGTAGAACTAACAATACACTTCTCTACAAACAACATAGCTTCTTACAGAAGATGTGTGTGTGACCTGAAATATTTAATATTCTTAAATGCAATTATATATCTGTTTATTTTGTACCTGATATCAAAATTGCACAAAAGTGCTTAAAGAAATGAAAGCAAATTCCTCTTCTTATGAAGGAAGATCAAGAAGGAAGTCAGCTCAAGCCTCATTGCCACTAGAGTTGTTGCACATTAAATGAAAGGTCTTCTAATGCTCTTTTTTACAATAATGGCATCAAAAGGCAATATCATCAACTATCCAATTCCAAAATGGCAGAATTCCAAAATTCCAAAATCACACATTTTTAAAAAAGTTAATAAGTTTATCACCTGAATTTCTGTTGCCATAAGAATGTGGCATTAAATTTTCACGGAAAGGAGCTTGGCATCTCTTCCCAGTACTCAACAATGGTTTATGAAAAAATATCTTGTTACTGACATCCATTGTACAGTCTCTGTTGATGAAAATACTGACATTGAATGAGGGAACCTCTCTCTTACTGTCTGAGGAAAAGATATGCTGTTTCATTCAAAAGTATTGTTAGGGCACACACCCGACAGGAAGTGTTTAGATTCATAAAATTACTGATGGAAGAAGCAGGGGTGAGGACAGCATTCTTAGTTATTTTTATGAACACCCATAACCTTAGTGGACATGAACTCTGCATCTACTCCAAGTGCAAATTCATAACACTGAATACTATATTCAGCTTTTTTTAAATTATGTGTAAGACTCCTGTTACTCTATAAACAGACAGTCATGTGACACATCTCAAGGGTTTCCGTACACAATTACTCAAATTCTTTTTTTCTGGTAGTTTATAAGCAATAATGACTAACTGCAAATTTAATTTCATTTTCAAAACCACACTTCTTTTTGTTTGTTCCCTAAAAATGCTATGCAAGATGGCCTAAATGAAAATGGCTTTTCAAAGCTATTTGAAATAGTATGAATCTGTTTGTTACATCAAAATTGTTTCTATTACAGCTTATGAAATTATGTTTATAGAAAACTTTACTGTAATTACTGCTCAACCTTTGGCACAAAACATGTCTGCAGAGAACTTAAGAGGATAATCAAGGAAATAGAAAACAAAAGGAAAAGAAAATGCAATTGCTGGATAAAGTAAAGTATAATGTTTTAATTTGGAGTTTATAAGCATATGCTGTCATTTGACATTTTTTAATATTTGAGCACAGCATAAACTGGTTTGGCAGGAAACCTGTCCCATTTAGGCACTCTGGTTATAAACATTTTGAGCCAAATCTACTTTGTTTGATGGAATGAATTGCATTAAAATATAATATATATTGTCAATTAATTTCAATTACCAAGAAAGATACTATACAGAAAATACTGTATGCTATCTGCCCTGAAGGGCAAAAATAATTTTTTAAACACTCTTTTCACTTGGTAACTTTGCAGTTCAATGTGTGTTACTGTATGATTTTTGGGATGTGCAAGATACTAGCAGAAATTTTAATTATAGATTTTCTCCAAGGAGTCATGGAATCCCTTTGCAGAATTTTGATAAATGTTTATTTGAAAATCAGCTAATGATGAAAATTCTACCATAGAAGATGAATAAATCTAACTGGTCAATAATTGCCACTAAGTATGAAAAGGCATGTCTGCTCCATTGGAGGAGAATATTGGAAAGTGGTGCATTACTGTGCATAGCCTGTATTTTTTTAGTGGATATGGAGAAAGTCATAAATCTTCCATATACAATAGTAAACCAAAATTTTCAGTTTTATGAAGCAGGATGATATGAATGTTTTAATTTCAGGAAAACCACATATTCAGTAAGGAAAATAATGTGGCTTTGTTCATCTGAATTCCTTAAAGAAAAGAAAAACATACATATGCATCAAACCAGAAATGACCAAAATTACTCCAAAATGTCAGCCACTTCTATTTATCAGATTAATCTCTTCATAAAATGGCATTTCACTTCTCAAATTTCAACCTTACTCCCCTGTATTCTGAAGTTGCCTGATAATACGGTTTTGACAAATCATGTATGCATCCACTGATATTTAATCCATCTATAAACCCTGAGAAATCTCACTGAAATACAAATTTATGTTAATGTTGTGGTTTAGACCCAGTGCATAACTGAGTACCATGATGCCCTAATAAAGGGCTAGTAAAAATAAGGACTGGGAAGGCTTATTACCACTTAAACATGTTACAGGCAAAAGACAGACTCATCATAAGG